>NC_138778.1:117410612-117518369 GCF_965119305.1 Pelophylax lessonae
GTTTTGTCTTTGGTTAAACTTTAAAGAAGTTCTGTTGTGCCTTTTTTTAATGTTGTTTGACACTTGGTCATGTTCAAATATTTAAGCAAAAAATTTGGGGGAGCATACCCATATATTTCTAAAGCTGGTGCAGCTATGAACCAAGAGACCCAAATCCCCATTTTTATTTATGGGTTGTCTTCAAATTTGGTAGTAATTTCTTTTGCATTTGTGCGCTATTCTTTTTTAATATACATGTTCAAATATTTGCCTTACTTTCTAAGCAGCATGGTCAGACGGGTCCCACCCCCCTCAAAACACTGCTAGAAAAAAAAACAGATTTGTGTTTTAACAACTCCAGTCTCTGGCAACAGGGGCCGCTCCAGAGACCAGCTCTGCCATTTACAAGAAAAGATTACACAGCTGCATGCCTATTAGGGATGGGCAAACGGTTCTGGCCGAGCAGGAGTTTGTGCTGAACATTCAAATTTGCAGTGCATTCTGTGCCCTGATTGGGCAAAGCTTTGTCCAATCAGGGCACAGTGTAAGCTGGTTGTCAAGTTACGGGGCCGGTAAACTGGCCCCTACGTCCTTAACAGCCAATGATTTATCAGCTGTCATTGGGTTTCTCTGATGATAGCTGAAAAAGAAAAGTGCCATTTAAAAAAGAAAAAAACGCCATGGGCTCCCCCACCCCCACAAAATCCGTACCAGACCCTTATCCGAGCATGCAGCCCGGCAGGTCAGGAAAGGGGGGGGGGAGAGAGACCCCCCTCCTGAACCATACCAGACCTCATGCCGCCAACATGGGGGGGGGGGGGAGGGTGCTTTGGGGCAGGGGGAGCCTCTTCCAGACAATCCTGGGCTGTGGTTGTCAAGGTCTGCGGGTGGGGGTTTATCGAAAGCTGGAAGCTCCCTTTAACAAGGCGGCCCCCTGATTTCACACCCCCCCCCCCCAAATAAATAAAAAAAGAAAAAAATATTCCCTCGATGTAAATCCATTGTGAATCACGACGCCCGTCGGACCAGAAAAATAGAAAAAAAAAACGCTTCCGCCACCTGGGAGGCCTCCCGCCGACTGCTCCCTCTTTGCTTTGACAGTTCTTATATAGGCAAGGGGCGGGACCATCCGGTTAACTCATCTGGTGGCACCGCCCCCTTCTGACGTCACAAACGGCGACAGCGAAGAGAGAGCAGTTGGCGGGAGGCCTCCCAGGAGACAGAAGCGTTTTCTTGTTTTTCTATTTTTCGGGTCCGGCTGGCGTAGTGATTGACGATGGATTTACATCGAGAGACACGATTTTTTCTTTTTTAAAAGAGGATTTGTCAAAAATGGTTTCCTGTGTTTCTTATTTTTTGACACCGTTTTTGGTGAGTGTGTAGTGTACGATGTACCAAATACCCATTCACATGGGGGGGCGGGATATGGGGGCCAGAGTCTGATAAGCCCCCACCTGCGAGCCCCGACTACCAAAGCCCAGGGTTGTCGGGAAGAGGCCCCTGTCCCCATCAACAAGGTGCTTTGGGGGAGGAGGGCCCCCTCCCCCAAAGCACCCACCCCTTCATGTTGAGGGCATGTGGCCTGGTATGGTTTGGGGGGGTGGAGGCGCTTCCCCCCCCTTTTCCTGACCTGCTAGGCTGCATTCTCGGATAGGGGTCTGGTATGGATTTTAGGGGGGCCCAATGCTGTTTTGTTTTATTTTTTTAAAAGCCGGGTGCCAGCAATTGCAACCGCGAGTCATTTTAAATAGGATTTTTTCTTTAGAAATGTCACTTTTGCTGTAGCATTTTCTGTATATGCCACAAATACGCCACTTTACAGGCACATTAAGGGGACCCCCCAGGCACACTATATGAAGGAATTTTTCATTTCCATTGATGCACTTTAGACATCAATAAAATCACTGCTCCTGAAAAAATTATTCTTTAAAAAAAAAAAAAAAAATGTATTGATACATGTCCCTTAGGGCAGGACCCAGACCCCCATACCCCTTTTATGGCCAATTACTTACATATAAGCCTTCAAAAAGGGCACTTTTGATTTTTTCTATTCAGTTCCTATAGACTTCAATGGGTTTGCTAGAACCCTAGGCTAGAACATATACCCTGTTCAGGAGTTCTGCTGCAAACCGAACAGGGGGATGTTTGGCCCATCCCTGATGCCTATCAGGGCTGCTTAATCAGCCTGCTGCTTTATCCAGCCAATGGATAAACAGGCCCAGTACAGCCAGCCCTCCTGTACTGGGCCCGAGCCCCATCAGTTCAAAAGGGGGATGGACACCTGCTGAGCCAGAGGTCCAGCTGTACTTTCCTATTGCAGACACTGATCCTCTTCTGCCTCCCCATGCAGCGCTACCAGCTTTTTGCACATTGGTTCTAGCACATGTACCCCTTTCCATCTGCTCTCTGGGCCCTCCTGTGCGCCCCTTTGCCCCGCAGTGCTGCCAGCTTCCCTCCCTCTCCTCTCCCTCCGGCAGCTGCTGCAGGCACAGAGGGGGTTTCAGTATATAAAGCGGAGGAAGGCACTGGTAAATATGTAATTTACTGGCCCCCACCTTTGCTGAATGAAGCATAGTAAACAGTGTTTATTATTCTTCAGTTTGTGAATGAGCAGGAAGCCTCGAAGCATTATTCATTCATCTGTGCAGCTTAAGGCTACAGAGAAAGTGACTGATAAATCTATGTCCTTAATCGCTTCCAGCCAGGGGAAGGGGCCCCGTCAGGTAGGCTTTATGTGGCCCCGTGATTTCTAACATCAGCCCTGTGTGTTAGACACAGTGCTTGCCTGGCATCACTGATTGCTCATTTATAAATGGTGAAAGCTCACACAGCGCTGCAGTGCTCTGTGATCCATTGGCTGAGTGAAGGTGAGGAAAAGCAGCCACTGATAGGGCTCTTTCACACGGTCCGCCTCCGTAGGCGGATCCGTGTTGCTCAGCGGGGATCGATCTGCGATCCCCGCTGAGCCGGCGGATGACAGCTCCGTCTCCGCTTGCAGAGCAGAGAGGGAAGTGTCTCAGCCCCCGCTGCCCTCTATGGGGGATCGGATGAGAGCAGACCGCTTGTCCGCTCTCATCAGATCCGATCCGATCCGATCCCTGAACGGATGGAAAAATAGGGTTTCCATCCGTCCAGATTTCACGCACAGGATCGGATGCGGATGGCAGCGGGTGTCAGCGGAGGTGTCTCCGCTGACATCCGCTGCCCCATAGAGCTGCATGGAGGATCCGATCAGATCCGCCTAAAAAACTGACAGGCGGATCTGATCGGATCGCCCGTGTGAAAGAGCCCATAGACACTATTTTGGATGAACAATTAGTGCTGCTTCTTCATTCATAATAGTAAAGGATCATTCTGAGTTTGTTGCTGCTTTGTGTGATGTATCTGCAGCTGCTTGCACACACATAGGGCAGATTCTTTACACAGAGCCACAGCTCTGAATGATCTTTTACTTATTATGAACAAGCAACACTGATCGGTCATTAACCACTTCCATACAGAGCAGTTTCACCCCCTTCCTACCCAGACCAATTTTCAGCTTTCGGCGCTCTCACACTTTGAATGATAATTACTCATACGACGCTGTACGCAATCAAATTTTTTATCATTTTTTTCACACAAATAGAGCTTTCTTTTTGTAGTGTTTAATCACCACTGGGTTTTTTATTTTTTGCGATATAAGTGAAAAAGAGCGAAAATTTTGAAAAAAAAAACATTTTGTTTTAGTTTCGATTATAAAATTTTGCAAATAAGTAATTTTTTTCATAAATTTGGGCCAAAATTTATACTTCTACATATCTTTGGTAAAAATAACCCAAATTAGTGGTTATTATTTAGTCTGTGTGAAAGTTAGAGAGTCTACAAGCTATGGTGCCAATCATTGAAAATTGATCACACCTGATGTACCGACGGCCTATCTAATTTCTTGAGGCCCTGAAATGTCAGGACAGTACAAATACCCCCCAAATGACCCCTTTTTGGAAAGTAGACATTCCAGGGTATTTAGTAAGAGGCATGGTGAGTTTTTTGAAGTTGTAATTTTTTCCCACAATTATTGGGAAAAAATAAGAAATATATATTTTTTTTTTTACACAAAGTTGTCATAACAACAAGTTATTTCTCACACACAGTATATGCATACTTGCAATTACACCCCAAAATACATTCTGCTACTCCTCCAGGAGTATGGCGATACCACATGTGTGAGACTTTTACACAGTCTGGCCACATACAGAGGCTCAACATTCAAGGAGCACCGTCAGGTGTTCTAGGAGCATAAATTACACATATAATTTCCTAATGACCTATCACACTTTTCGAAGGCCCTGGAGCACCAGGACAATGGAATTACCCACAAAATGACCCCATTTTGGAAAGCAAACACCCCAACGTATATTCTATGAGGCATAATGAGTCTTTTGAACATGTCATTTTTTTCCACAAGTTTTTGGAAAATGTGGAAAGAAAATGAAAACATTTTTTTTTTTATACGAAGTTGTCAATTTATAAGATATTTCTAACACATAGCATGTACATAGCAAAAATGACACCCCAAAAAACATTCTGCTACTCCTTCTGAGTATGGTGATACCACATATGTGAGACTTTGTTACAGCATAACCACATACAGAGGCCCAACATGCAAGGGGCACCGTCAGGTGTTCTAGGAGTATAAATTACACATATAATTTAATTACAACCAATCACACTTTTGAAGGCCCTGGATCCCCAGGACAATGGAAACCCCCATAAAATGACCCCATTTTGGAAAGCAAACACCCCAACACATAATCTAGGAGGCATGGGCTGCAGATAGGTACTCAGGTACTCTGATGGGCTGCAGACAGGTACTCAGGTACACTGATCGGCTTCAGAAAGGTACTTGGGTACTCTGATGAGCTTCAGAGAGGTCCTTGGGTATTATGATGGGCTAGAGACAGGTACTCGGGTAATCTGATGGGGTGCAGATAGGTACTCGGGCACTCTGGGCTGGAGACAGGTACTCCGATGACAGGTACTCTGGTACTCCAGAGTACCTGTCATCAGAGTACCCAAGTACCTGTCATCAGAGTACCTGTCACCAGCCCATCAGAGTACCCGAGTACCTGTCATCAGAGTACCTGATGGGCTGGTGACAGGTACTCGGGTACTCTGATGGGCTAGTGACAGGTACTTTGATGGGCTAGTGACAGGTCCTCTTTATTGGGGGGGGGCAATCAGTGTGTTTTGGGGTGCACTATGATCGGTAACAGGGTCAGTGTGTGAGGAGGAGAATACGGTGACAGCTAGTTACTGTGTTCTCTGTTGACATTCTGTGACCGGCTGTGATTGACAGCCAGTCACGTGGTAAAAAGCCAATTTCATTGGCTCTTTACCTAGATCGGGGATGGGCTCTGTCTGAGGGACGAGCGTTGCCCTCGTTTGCCGCGCATTGAGGAGAGAACGAGCGGCTCGTGCTGGAGCCGCTCATGTGATCGGCTGGGATTGACACAGCCGATCACGTGGTAAACCGCCAATTTCATTGGCTGTTTACCTTGATCGGGGATGGGCTCAGTCCAAGGGACGAGCCTCATCCCTGATCACCGCGATGTGGGCATCCTCAAACAGAATTTGGAGGAGCGTAAGGTCATGAACATCCACCAGCTCTGTGATATCATCAAGGAGGAGTGGAAGAGGGCTCCAGTGGCAAGCTTTGAAGCTCTGGTGAACTCCATGCCCAAAAGGGTTAAGGCAGTGCTGTAAAATAATGGTGGCCACACAAAATATTGACACTTTGGGCCCAAATTGGACACTTTAACTTAGGGGTGTACTCAGTTTTGTTGCCAGCGGTTTAGAAATTAATGTGTGTTGAGGTATTTTGAGGGGACAGCAAATTTACACTGTTATACAAGCTGTACATTCACTACTTTACATTGTAGCAAAGTGTCATTTCTTCAGTGTTGTCACATGAAAAGATAGAATAAAATATTTACAAAAATGTAAGGGGTGCACTCCCTTTTGTGAGATAGTGTGTGTGTATATATATATATATATATATATATATATATATATATATATATATATATCTACACTGAACAAAATTATAAACGCAACACTTCTGTTTTTGCCCCCTTTTTTCATGAGCTGAACTCAAAGATCTAAGACTTTTTCTATGTACACAAAAGGCCTATTTCTCTCCAATATTGTTCACAAATCTGTGTAAATCTGTGTTAGTGAGCACTTTTCTTTTGCTGAGATAATCCATCCACCACACAGGTGTGACATAACAAGATGCTGATTGGACAGCATGATTATTGCACAGGTGTGCCTTAGGCTGCCCACAATAAAAGGCCACTCTAAAATGTGCAGTTTTATCCCACAGCACAATGGCACAGATGTTGCAAGTTTTGAGGGAGCGTGCAACTGGCATGCTGACTGCAGGAATGTCCCCCAGAGCTGTTGCCTGTGAATTGAATGTTCATTTTGCCATCTCCAAAGGCACTTCAGAGAATTTGGTAGTACATCCAACCGGCCTCACAACCACAGACCACGTGTGAGCATCCACCACCCAGCATCATCACCTCCAAGATCATCTGAGACCAGCCACCCGGACAGCTCCTGCAGCAATCGGTTTGCATAACCAAAGAATCTGCACAAACTGTCAGAAACCGTCTCAGGGAAGCTAATCTGCATGCTCATCGTCCTCATCGGGGTCTCCACCTGACTGCAGTTCATCGTCGTAACCGACTTGAGTGGGCAAATGCTCACATTCAACGGCGTCTGGCACTTTGGGGAGGTGTTCTCTTCATGTATGAATCCCAGTTTTCCTAAATCTTTGAGTTCAGCTCATGAAAAATGGGGGCAAAAACAAATGTTGCGTTTATATTTTTTGTTCAGTATATATATTTATTTATAAAAATCTATTTGATTTTACAAATTATTAAAAAATAGTAAAAACAAAAATTAACCACATTAAGGGGAACATCCCCTAAAAGTATACCTATATTTAGCTACATGTCTTTGACAAAAAAAATCTCAATGAGCGTATTTTTATCCACTTTAAGACCGGAAGATTTTACCCTCTTCCTGACCAGGCCATATTTTGTGATTCGGCACTGCGTTACTTTAACGGACAACTGCGCGGTTGTGCGACGCTGTAACCAAAATTTACGTCCTTTTTTTCCCCACAAATAGAGGTTTTTTTTGGTGGTATTTGATCACCTGTGCGATTTTAAATTTTTGAAAAAAAGAGCGACAACTTTGAAAAAAAAAACAATATTTTTCACATTCTGATATATAACACCCCCCCCCCCCCCCAAAAATGTAAAAATCTAAATTTTTTCACATTTTAGGCCAATTTGTTTTCTGCTACATATTTTTGGTAAAAAAAATTGCAATAAGTGTATTTTGATTGGTTTGCTCAAAAGTTATCGCGTTTACTAACTACGGGAAAGATTTGTCATTTTTATTGTTTTTTTTACTAGTAATGGCGGCGATCTGCGATTTTTTTGTGGGACTGCGACATTGCGGCAGACAGATCCGACCCCTAACTAACATTTTTGACACTTTTGGGGGTACCAGTGACATTATTAAAGTAATCACTTCTAAATATATGCACTGTTACTGTAATCATGACACTGGCAGGGAAGGAGTTACACTGTTAGTGATCAAGGGGTTAAATGTATGCCTCATGGTTACTGACGTGTGTGGGGGGGGGGGAGGGAGTTCTGTGACAGAAACAGAGATCGCAGGTTCAGCTATGCTGAATCTTGTGATCTCTCCCTGTCTGTCACCGAGAAGATCCACCTGCTTTGTTTACACAAGCAGACGGATTTTCTCACACTTTCCTCCTCCTCTGGCCCGACTCCCGATGTGTCTAAATACAGCAGGAGCGAGCTAGGAGTGACGTAGGTCTGACCCAGGGCTGCCACTGTGCCGCAGTAGCAGTACAGTGAGCAGTCGTAAAGTGGTTAATAGAAAAAAAAAAATCATATATACAAATATACAAAATATCAATAAGAGAAGAATATATATATATATATATATATATATATATATATATATATATATATATACACAGTGGGTACGGAAAGTATTCAGACCTCCTTAAATTTTTCACTCTTTGTTATAGTGCAGCCATTTGCTAAAATCATTTAAGTTCATTCTTCTTCCTCATGAATGTACACACAGAATTGTTGACATTGTTGCAGATTTATTAAAAAAGAAAAACTGAAATATCACATGGTCCTAAGTATTCAGACCCTTTGCTGTGACACTCATATATTTAACTCAGGTGCTTTCCATTTCTTCTGATCATCCTTGAGACGGTTCTACACCTTCATTTGAGTCCAGCTGTGTTTGATTATACTGATTGGACTTGATTAGGAAAGCCACACACCTGTCTATATAAGACCTTCCAGATCACAATGCATGTCAGAGCAAATGAGAATCATGAGGTCAAAGGAACTGCCTGAAGAGCTCAGAGACAGAATTGTGGCAAGGCACAGATCTGGCCAAGGTTACAAAAAGATTTCTGCTGCACTTAAGGTTCCTAAGAGAACAGTGGCCTCCATAATCCTCAAATGGAAGACGTTTGGGACGACCAGAACCCTTCCTAGAGCTGGCCGTCCGGCCAAACTGAGCTATCGGGGGAGAAGAGCCTTGGTGAGAGAGGTAAAGAAGAACCCAAAGATCACTGTGGCTGAGCTCCAGAGATGCAGTCAGGAGATGGGAGAAAGTTGTAGAAAGTCAACCATCACTGCAGCCCTCCACTAGTCGGAGCTTTATGGCAGAAGCCTCTCCTCAGTGTAAGACACATGAAAGCCCGCATGGAGTTTGCTAAAAAACACCTGAAGGACTCCAAGATGGTGAGAAATAAGATTCTCTGGTCTGATGAGACCAAAATAGAACTTTTTGGCCTTAATTCTAAGCGGTATGTGTGGAGAAAACCAGGCACTGCTCATCACCTGTCCAATACAGTCCCAACAGTGAAGCATGGAGGTGGCAGCATCATGCTGTGGGGGTGTTTTTCAGCTGCAGGTACAGGACGACTGGTTGCAATCGAGAGAAAGATGAATGCGGCCAAGTACAGGCATATCCTGGACAAAAACCTTATCCAGAGTGCTCTGGACCTCAGACTGGGCCGAAGGTTTACCTTCCAACAAGACAATGACCCTAAGCACACAGCTAAAATAACGAAGGAGTGGCTTCACAACAACTCCGTGACTGTTCTTGAATGGCCCAGCCAGAGCCCTGACTTAAACCCAATTGAGCATCTCTGGAGAGACCTAAAAATGGCTGTCCACCAACGTTTACCATCCAACCTGACCGAACTGGAGAGGATCTGCAAGGAGGAATGGCAGAGGATCCCCAAATCCAGGTGTGAAAGACTTGTTGCATCTTTCCCAAAATGACTCCTAGCTGTATTAGATCAAAAGGGGGCTTCTACTAAATACTGAGCAAAGGGTCTGAATACTTAGGACCATGTGATATTTCAGTTTTTCTTTTTTAATAAATCTGCAACAATGTCAACAAATCTGGTATACCACGGCTCAGTAGCCGTGGTATACCATGGTCAGTTTACAGAGTAGAGGATATAGCCAGGCAGGATCAGCCAGGTATTTTAGGTGATAGAAGGGGCCAAATTACACAGCAAAGCACTGTGCTGTATAAACATGCTTTAAGGGAACAGGTTCATTTTTTTTTTAGGTTAACAAATGCTTTTTAAAATAAATAAATACTCAAAATAAATATAATGTCTCAGCCCCTCCCCTGCATGACATTGTTGAGAAGGGGTGGAGCATGGGTGACCTTAAAATGATGCCCCCCCCCCCTTAAAAAAGTTCTGTGGATGCCCATAAGTGTGTCTATGGGAATGAAAGAGGCAGTAGCATCATTTTTAGGGATACAAACAGTTTAATTCTTTACATGAAGGTACAGTATACAGCGCCTTGAAAAGTATTCGTACCCCTTGAAATTTTCCACATTTTGTTATGTTACAACCAAAAATGTAAATGTTTTTATTGGGATTTTATGTGATAGGTCGACAAAAAGTGGCACATAATTGTAAAATGAAAGGAAAATGATAAATGGCTTTCACATTTTTTTTTTTTTTTTTACAAATAAATATGTGAAAAGTGTGGGGTGCGTTTTTATTCCGCCCCTCTGAGTCAATACTTTGTAGAATGACCTTTTGCTGCAATTCTCTACCAGCTTTGCACATTTACAGAGTGAAATATTTGCCCATTCTTTTTTGCAAAATAGCTCAAGCTCTCTCAGATTGGATGGAATTGTGAACAGCAATTTTTAAGTCACAGACTCTCAATTGGATTAATGTCTGGACTTTGACTGGGCCATTCTAACACATGCTTTGATCTAAGCCATTCCATTTTAGCTCTGGCTGTATGTTTAGGGTCGTTGTCCTTCTGGAATGTGAACAGCAAACTGGACTTCTTATGGCTTTCTTTCAACAATGGTTCTCTTCTTGCCACTCTTCCATAAATGCCAGATTTGTGGAGTGCATGACTAATAGTTGTCCAAAAAGGGGGGGGGTGTGGGACTTTGAGTGAGGCGCACGGTGGGACTTTCCGTGCGTCTCCATCCCTGTTCAATTGTACAAAAAGAGACATGACAAGGCGGACAGGGAATAATTCACACATTTATTGGTACATACAGAATTGTAAACATATCAGATGGAAAAATAAACATAGCAATTGGAAAAGTAAAATCATCTAGATGGTAAGAGAGCTGGGTAAGTAGTTCCCAAAATCAAATGCGTAAAAACCAACAGAGCAAAATTCTCTGAGTAGTTAATATGTTCATAACATCAATGGACACATATTCCAAGTGGTAATGAAGTAGTTTGGTATATTAAAACATCACAACCTCAACGCGTTTCATGGACCCAAACCGCCATTTCATCAGGAGTGGATGTATAATGAAATCTATTAAATAAAGATTGGAAAAATGGCACAATGATGATAAATACAAAAATGAAAAAGGGGATAAAAGGCCCCAAAATTCCCAAAAACTTACTGAGGAGCTCAGGTTATCAATGGTATTGATGATAGAGATGGCCCTGAATGTCTTCCATGGGAGCTGAGGGCGCACAGGCGGGTGGGCAAGGCAGAACACGCCGCACACATGGTGAGTGTGGGCTAAGACAAATGAAGTGAGAACCAATGGATATGACACCATATACAAATATACAAAATATCAATAAGAGAAGAATATATATATATATATATATATATATATATATATATATATATACAGTGGGTACGGAAAGTATTCAGACCCCCTTAAATTTTTCACTCTTTGTTATATTGCAGCCATTTGCTAAAATCATTTAAGTTCATTCTTCTTCCTCATGAATGTACACATAGCACCTCATACTGACAGAAAAACACAGAATTGTTGACATTGTTGCAGATTTATTAAAAAAGAAAAACTGAAATATCACATGGTCCGAAGTATTCAGACCCTTTGCTCAGTATTTAGTAGAAGCCCCCTTTTGATCTAATACAGCCAGGAGTCTTTTTGGGAAAGATGCAACAAGTCTTTCACACCTGGATTTGGGGATCCTCTGCCATTCCTCCTTGCAGATCCTCTCCAGTTCTGTCAGGTTGGATGGTAAACGTTGGTGGACAGCCATTTTAGGTCTCTCCAGAGATGCTCAATTGGGTTTAAGTCAGGGCTTTGGCTGGGCCATTCAAGAACAGTCACGGAGTTGTTGTGAAGCCACTCCTTCATTATTTTAGCTGTGTGCTTAGGGTCATTGTCTTGTTGGAAGGTAAACCTTCGGCCCAGTCTGAGGTCCAGAGCACTCTGGAGAAGGTTTTTGTCCAGGATATCCCTGCACTTGGCCGCATTCATCTTTCCCTCCATTGCAACCAGTCGTCCTGTCCCTGCAGCTGAAAAACACCCCCACAGCATGATTCTGCCACCACCATGCTTCACTGTTGGGACTGTATTGGACAGGTGATGAGCAGTGCCTGGTTTTCTCCACACATACACTTAGCTTAGAATTAAGGCCATAAAGTTCTATTTTGGTCTCATCAGACCAGAGAATCTTATTTCTCACCATCTTGGAGTCCTTCAGGTGTTTTTTAGCAAACTCCATGCGGGCTTTCATGTGTCTTACACTGAGGAGAGGCTTCCGTCGGGCCACTCTGCCATAAAGCCCCGACTGGTGGAGGGCTGCAGTGATGGTTGACTTTCTACAACTTTCTCCCATCTCCTGACTGCATCTCTGGAGCTCAGCCACAGTGATCTCTGGGTTCTTCTTTACCTCTCTCACCAAGGCTCTTCTCCCCCGATAGCTCAGTTTGGCCAGACGGCCAGCTCTAGGAAGGGTTCTGGTCATCCCAAACGTCTTCCATTTGAGGATTATGGAGTCCACTGTGCTCTTAGGAACCTTAAGTGCAGCAGAAATCTTTTTGTAACCTTGGCCAGATCTGTGCCTTGCCACAATTCTGTCTCTGAGTTCTTCAGGCAGTTCCTTTGACCTCATGATTCTCATTTGCTCTGACATGCATTGTGATCTGGAAGGTCTTATATAGACAGGTGTGTGGCTTTCCTAATCAAGTCCAATCAGTATAATCAAACACAGCTGGACTCAAATGAAGGTGTAGAACCATCTCAAGGATGATCAGAAGAAATGGAAAGCACCCGAGTTAAATATATGAGTGTCACAGCAAAGGGTCTGAATACTTAGGACCATGTGATATTTCAGTTTTTCTTTTTTAATAAATCTGCAACAATGTCAACAATTCTGTGTTTTTCTGTCAGTATGGGGTGCTATGTGTACATTCATGAGGAAGAAGAATGAACTTAAATGATTTTAGCAAATGGCTGCAATATAACAAAGAGTGAAAAATTTAAGGGGGTCTGAATACTTTCCGTACCCACTGTATATATATATATATATATATATATATATATATATATATATAGTGACAGGAAGTCAGGTGAATCTGGGAATGTAGTCACAGGCCGGAGATACATTTCCACCTGATCTAGAAAGTTCACTAATTACTATAGGGTGTTGGCTACAGAGCTAGCCAGCAGGAAGTTGAAAGGCCTTCAGCTGTTCGGAATGAGGAAATGAAGGCCTCTATAATTTGTCCAAAGGAAGTCTATGGATTGCTGCCTCCTGTCGCCGTGTGGGCTGGGAGAGGAAGGCAGACAGATGTGTGCCTCCCAATGCTGAGGACGCCTGGGAGAAGGACTGCTGCCTCCGGGAAGCTGTCTCCTGAAGCCATGTGGGCTGGGAGAAGGAGGACAGTCAGATGTGTGCCTCCCGACAAGCTGGTGAGCATGGGAGAAGACCCCCTGAAGTGATGTGCGCTAAGGAGGGTAACCAAGTGTGAAGACGTCTCAAAGGTGAGAAAACGAACTATTTCTATGTGAAAGAAATAAAGGAATGTTTGCCATGTGAAGAGGCAAGCCAAGAGACATTCTCATTGTGATGAGTTAAGGACATGTTCAATGGACATTTGTGCTGTGTGAAGAGATTATAAATGGACTATTGAGAGTACGCTCTAGGACAAGAAAGTCTGCCCAACAGTAGGTTGGAGACAGACTCTTAGGTAGGTTCCAGTGTGTGAAGGTAGCCGCCCACCGTGGCAAGGATTTATTTTGTTTTATTTTCATTTTGCAGCTCCTCCAGAGTTACCATGGGCCTCCTGGCTGCTTCTCTGAATAATGCTCTCCTTGCCCGGCCTATCAGTTTAGGGGACAGCCATGTCTTGGTAAGCTGTGCCATACTCTTTCCATTTTCAGATGATGGATTGAACAGTGCTCCGTGAGATGTTCAAAGCCTGGGTTATATATATATTTTTTTAACCTAACCCTGCTTTAAACTTCTCCACAACATTATACACGACCTGTCTGGTGTGTTCCTTGGCCTTCAAAATGCAGTTTGTTCACTAAGGTTCTCTAACAAACCTCTGAGGGCTTCGCAGAACAGCTGGTTTTATACTAAGATTATATTACACACAGGTGGACTCTATTTACTAATTAGGTAACTTCGGAAAGCAATTTGTTCCACTAGATTTTACTTAGGGGTATCAGAGTAAAGGGGGCTGAATACAAATGCACGCCACACTTTTCAGATATTTATTTGTAAAATATTTTGAAAACCTTTTATTATTTACCTTCCACTTCACAATTATGTGCCACTTTGTGTTGGTTTATCACATGAAAAAATACATTTACATTTTGGCTGTAACATGACAATATGTGGAAAAATGTAAGGGGTATGAATACTTTTGTATATGGTAAAAACAGGATAGAAGGGATGAATTGTAAGCTAAAACTAGATATAGATTTTTATAAATTGCAGATGTAAATTATAAAATTCAAAATACAATCTTGGGGGGAAAATATCCTTATTTTAATGTTGTTTTTTTTTCCTGCAATACAGCTTTTTCAGATTTATTCTAGAATTGCAGCTGCTCTTGGTTTGTGTCTTCCAGTTTGAGGCTTCTAATGTTAGCCACACCAATTCATCACTCACACCTTCGGATTATTTTCACTTCTGTATATTTTCACACCTTCCTAGTCTATTCGGCTTTTACTGATATATCTACACAATCACATCTCAGTTTAACAAGTACATAACAAGACTCTTTGCTGTCTACTGTAGCTTTTATGAAAACATGTTTACTGACAACCCGAAATGAGTAGCCACGCAGCAGTCAAAATGCTGATGATGTAAAAAACTAGGGAAAAGTTACATTTTGCAAACTTTTGATCAACCTGATTTCTGCTTCCAATCTATCACGACAGCTTAGGACGCTTAAAGCTGAATACCAGTTTTGGATTTTATAGCATCGTTACATTGGTCTAGCGTGGAGCAATGTTAGAATGCATATAAAATACCTGTGTGATCCAGGGGTCAAGTCCTGGAAAAAAAAATGTGGGAACTCACCCAAGACCCCCTTCCCCCACCTCAAAAATAAAAAAGTGTGTGTGTATATTATAATACATACTCCTTTTTTAACAAATAAAGTGCAACATTTATTGTGAAATGGCAGTTTACAATGACAACTCCAAAATTCACATGCATTAAACAAAATATAGAACAGATGTAACAACAATGTGATTCAACCTGTATGTTGTACTAACAAAAAAAAAAAACACCACAATGTGTGATAATGGTTCCCGTGCAGGGAATTTCTAAAATAAACAGTGTATAAAAAAAATAAATAAAAAAATTGTAACAGTCCATTACAAAATACCCCACAAACATACATTTCCTGACAGACTTCATGGCAGCTTACGTGTGGGTCAGTCCCGCCTCCTCCTACCTCATAGAACTCTACTCCCATAAATTTTTATTTCGGGCCAGAGGCCATGTTCCTTTTTTGTCCACCTCCTGAATGGATTGTGGTCAAATCTTACCTCATGAAGATTCCCGATTCAGGCCTGGCGGTCTGCACAAGGGATCCCGGTGGTGTCCCCTTCAAGTCCAGTACAACCAAGCTATTAGCGGGGTAGGACACGGGCATGGAGTCAGTTGTCAGAAGAGCTTACAAGCCTGGCCAATGGCAGGCAAAGCGACATATGGCCAATCGTCCCAGCTTTTAGCGGGAGGCCCATTAATGCGCCCCATCGTCCGTGCAGTTGCGGTGTCCATGTCGGTCCCGGGTCTGGTCGTGGAGTGGTAATGTACCCCTGCTTTAATTCTATGGCAGCAGTTTGTATTATGTGTTTCTGTTTTATGCTCCTTATCTTTACCTGGGGTCTAGTTCGACTGTGGGACGTGCGGAGTTCCATTCCGCATACCTCCCCTCCGCTCCACTGCTTCCTGATGCCGTCCAAGCCTGATCTTAATTGAGGCTTGGTTCGCACAGGCGCAGTGCGGACGGGCGGCGGTGTTCGTGCATGTGCAGTGGCACCGCCGGAGGTGGGGCTTGCCGGGGGGGGGCGGTGACGTCATTCCGGCGGCAAATTCAAATAGCTGTCAGATTCAGCTATCCCTGGGTTTGCTAAGCAGTGTTCCATCGGCTTCCCCGTGCCCTGCAGGGATCCTTAAAAGGTGAGAGATGGCTGTAGTTATATTTATTAGGCTTTATGCCTTCCCTCTACCTGTCTCTCATTTCTGGGTCTCTTGCAGTTATCCTGGTGGATATGGATGTCTCACTGCCCCCTGGTGGCCAGCCCTTACATTACAGGTAAGATTGGTTTCTTCCTCTCCCTGTAATGTTTGGGTTTTCTTCTGTTCTGTTCAGTTCAGTCTTTATTTTGTCTCCTATAGCCCTTCTAGGTCTGAAAGACGACACTCAGCCCGCAAAGATAATGATCCTCCCAGGTCGCAAACTCTGCAATCGTCCAGTTCCAGGCGCCATCGGTCGTCCTCCAGACATCATGGCGAGGAGTCCAGAACTACATCAGGACACCACCACTCTGACAGGAGATCCTGCTGGGGATGTGGAGCGCAGGTGCCTGATGGAAAGTTGCTCTGTGAGCCCTGTTTTGCACACGCTGCGAATGAAAGAGAGGACAGCAACAAGCAGATGGAGTAGCTGGTCAGGCGAGTGGTTAAAGAATCCTTAAAGAACTTGGATCCTGCTCGTGCTGGAACCTCCTCTCCCAGGACGGCGGGTACTCCTGCCGGTGACAATACCTATATCCCTGGTCCTTCCCAGCAGAGTCACTCTTCATATGACGGCTCAGAAGGTGAGCTTGAAGCGGACGACCCCGGTGCAGGTTTTTATTTTGCTATGGTTCCCTCCTTGGTCAAAGCTGTGAAGGAAGCCCTGAAGTGGGATGAGCCAGTAGAGTCACCTTCTAATAAAAGAGGTATTTTAAGCACCTTAAGAAGGAGCGCCCTTTCTTTCCCCTGTTAGGGGAGGTTGGAGAAATTATTACTGATGAATGGGGCTGCACTGAGAGGAAAAACTCTACTCTTCAAAATAACCAAGATGTACCCGTTTAAGGCGGAAGATGCTAAACACCTGGAGTCAGCTCCTCTGGTGGATGCAGCACTGATGCTTCTAGTGCGTCATGTCACCCTCCCGCTAGAAGACACGGTGACCTTTAACCACTTAAGCCCCGGAAGATTTTACCCCCTTCCTGACCAGGGCTTATTTTGCGATTCGGCACTGCGTGACTTTAACAGACAATTGCGCGGTCATGCGATGCTGTACCTAAATGAATTTGATGTCCTTTTTTCCCTACAAACAGAGCTTTCTTTTGGTGGTATTTGATCACCTGTGCGATTTTTTGATCATGCGCTATAAACAAAAAAAGAGCGTAAATTTTGCAAAAATAACAATATTTTTCACATTTTTTTATATGAAATCCCCCCCCCAAAAAATGTAAAAAATCAAAATTTTTTAATATTTTAGGCCAATTTGTTTTATGCTACATATGTTTGGTAAAAAAAAAAAAAAAAATCACAAAAAGCGTATTTTGATTGGTTTGCGCAAAAGTTATTGCGTTTACTAAGGGAAAGATTTTTGTCATTTTTGTTGTTTTTTTTTTTTTAACGAGTAATGGTGGCGATCTGCGATTTTTTTTTTTGCGGGACTGCGACATTGCGGCGGACAGATCGGACCCTTGACTGACATTTGACACTTTTGGGGTTACCAGTGACATTACTACAGTAATCAGTGCTATACATATGCACTGTTATTGTAAAAATGACACTGGCAGTGAAGGGGTTAACTTTTGAGAGGGAGGGGTTAAGTATGTCCCTAGGGGCGTGATTCTAACTGTGATTGGATGTGGCTACTGGTGTAAGAACAGAGATCAACGGTCCTACATAGCAGAACCGTATGATCTCCATTCTTACACAGGGAGGGCAGCTTTGTTTACATTGGACCGCGTTTACATCGGGTCCACCGGGCACACGCGCGGGGGGGTCCGTGACCGAGCGGGAGCGGCGGTCGGCAAGTGGTTAAAGACAGCCTTGAGAGGCGTATTGATACTGACCTCAAGCGCATCTATGTGTCAGCCGGAATGGCCTGCAAACCATCTTTGGCTCTGGCGTGGATGTCACGCTTAGAAGCGTTTCGGAGGAAGTGGCTAGGAATTCAGCAGTACATGAGCTGACGCTGGCGCCTGCCTTTTTGGGGGAGGCCTCCCTCGACATTGTCCGGGTGATGCTTTCCTCGGTCACTGCAAAACGTGCTCTCTGGTTGCGCCCTTGGTTGGCCGATCCTGCGTCAAAGCAGGCCTGGTGCCGGATTCCGTTTGAAGGGTCTTCCCTATTCGGCAAAGTTTGAGAGCGCCATTTCCCGTGCCATGGGTGGTAAGTTGGGGTTCCTTCCCCAGGATAGGCGCTTGCTGGACCAGAAGAGGTCTCAGCCCAGGCAAGGGGCTGATCGGGCAAGGGATGCTCGTCTATATAAGCCTGGCCGTCAATTCCGTAAGACCTGGAGAAGACATCAGCCTTCAGGACAGAAAGTGCCCAGAGGAGGGTCATCCGGTGGTCGGGATGCCACGAAGTCTTTTTGAGGTCGTGCCTGCCCAGCCGGAGCAAGTCGGTGCTCGTCTACTTTGCTTCCAACGCGTCTGGGCAGCCTCGATCAAAGACTTTTGGGTCGTCAAGACAGTCTCAGTAGGTCATTCCTGGACATTCTGCAGTCTGCCCAGACTGAGGTTCGTCCCAACCTCATTGCCACAGTCAGAAGAGAAAAGACAGGTCCTTCTGTCTTACATAAATTTATTAATGGCCCAAGGTGCATTGGTACCGGTTCCAACCAAGGAAAGGTCCCAAGGCCTATATCCCCCTCTCTTCTTGGTTCAGAAAAAGAGCAGTGCTTGGAGACCGGTCATAGACCTCCCGCACCTTAACTCTTATCAAGAAAGAGAAATTCAAGATGGAGACACTATTCACCATCCGTCAGGCAGTACAACCCGGCAGACTGGCTTGTGTCAACCGATCTCAAGGATGCCTATTTCCATGTGCCACCTACAATTTGTTTGTCTCCCATTTGGGCTTACTACATCGCCGCGGGTATTCTCAAAGGTCTTACTAGCAGTGGTAGTTTTGATCAGGACCAAAGGCATTCGTCTACACCATTATCTGGACGATTTGTTCCTATTGTCACAAGACCGAGAACAGCTTCTGGTGCACAGATCTCAGGTAATAGCTACTCTTCGCGAGTTTGGCTGGTTACTGAGCAAGGAGAAGAGTCACCTGGAGCCTACCCAGTCGTTAATTTTTCTGGGAGCTCAGTTCAACACAAGTCAAGGCACAATCTCCTTGCCCCTCAAGAAGATTCCGATATTCAGGGACAGGGTACGCCTAGCCATGACGGCTACTCATCTTTGAGCTTCCCAGTGTCTAAAGATAATTGGGGCCATGGTAGCCACAACTCCAATGGTGAAGTGGGCGCAGGGGAACATGCAGCCTTTCCAAGTGGGGTTTCTCCAGCAGTGGCGCCCAGGCGACCAGATTCACCTCATTTGCATAACATCGTCAATGCGGGAGAGCCTTCCATGGTGGCTACAGAGCAGGAATCTCCTCAATTGCCACCCCATCAATCCCATTTCTTGGATCACAGTTACCACAGATGCCAGCAACACCGGATGGGGCGCTCTCTGTCAGACGGAGATAGCCCAGGGCAGCTGGGATTTCCAAGCTCACGGGGAAGTTTCAAACACTTTGGAACTGCGAGTCGCATTTTGCCCCCTAAAAGTATTCCACCACCTAATACCACCTAAAAGTATTCCACCACCTCTGTGGTTCTGAGGATGGACAATACAACGGCAGTCTCCTATGTAAAACGGCAAGGAGGTACTCGCAGCCGCTCCCTGTTGAGGGAGGTAGAAACGATTTTGTCTTGGGCCCAGAAACACCTGGTCAACCTCTCTGCAGTTTTTCTTCCGGGGGTGCAGAATGTTCAAGCAGACTTCCTCTCAAGAGTCTGCTTGGACAACAACGAATGGAGCCTTCACAACAATGTCTTCCAGTGGCTCACATCTCTGGAATTTCGCCCGGAAGTGGATCTGTTTGCATCCCCATGCAACCACAAGCTACAGAAGTATTATGTGAGGTTCCATTGTCCCCAAGCCTTTGGGACGGATGCTCTGGCAGACCAGTGGAGATTTCGCAGGGCATATGCCTTTCCCCCAGTTCCTATTATTCTCTGGTTCCTGGCGAGGCTCAGGATGGAAGATGTAGAAGTTCTAACAATAGCTGCTTACTGGCCGAACAGGCCATGGTTTCCCCTACTGATGCTCCTCAGTTTTCGGGAAACAGTTCCTCTACCCATTGGGCCGGACCTTCTGTCCCAGGGAGCAACTCTACACCCATGCCTGGCTCATCTGCACCTGATGGCATGGTTTTTGAGAGGGAAAGGCTGGAGGCATTAGGTTGCCCGAGTGGGGCGATTTCTACTCTCTTGAGTGCCAGAAGAGCGGGCACTAAAAAAAGTCTTTGGAAGGATTTTTGTCCAAGTTCATGGCACATGTTTCCAAGGAAGGGGGGTCATGCAATGACCTGAATATTCAGCACATCCTTGGCTTTCTGCAGTCAGGTCTGGACCTGTCATTATCCGTCAGTTCTCTTCGTGTGCAAGTCTCCACCATTTCAGCCTTCACAGGAACTTCTTGAGAAACTCATCCCCTTGTTCGTCAATTTTTCAGGGGAGCTTCCAGACTTAGGCCACAGAGAAAGCCAAGGTTCCCTAAGTGGGACCCTCCACTTGTCCTGAACTTCCTTTCAGAGATTAGACGAGTGCACACAGAACAACTCTCCATCAAAGATCTGTCTCTGATATCTGCCTTCTTGGTAGCCATCACCTCGGCTAAAAGAGTTTCCAAGATTAGTTCTCAGGGTTGCAAAGAACCATCCTTGACCTTCTTTCCAGATCGTGTGGTTCTTATCCCCATGCTGGGTTCACACCCCAAGGTGGCTTCTGTTTTCCATGAGAACCAGGAGATCATCCTTCTGACTTTCAAGTCTTCAGATGACCCGGATGCGCATCCACTGGATGTGGGTGTAATTCTAAGATTGTACCTGGATACAACAGCTTCCTTTAGACAATCAGATTATTTGTTTGTTCTCTTCCATGGGAAGAACAAGAGCTTGCGGGCTCTTCTAGATCCATAGCGGCATGGATTGTTCAGACCATCTAATAGGAGTATAAAGCTAAGGGCTGGGCTCCTCCAGAAGTGGTGACCGCGCATTCGACGAAAGGAGTATCCACGTCCTGGGCAGCTTCTTGTCACGTGGCCCCTGAAGTAATATGCAAGATGGCGTCATGGTCTTCCATTAACACTTTCATGACTCATTATTGTATTGAGCCAGCCTCGTTGTCTTCTGTTAACTTTGGTTTGCAAGTACTATCCAACCAGAGGGAGGAGGGGGAGGCGGACCTCCTTTCACAGGTTGGATTGGCAGCAAGGATGGGAAATGTCATTATAATGGGGGACTTTAATTATCCAGATATAGACTGGGAAGAAGGAACCGCACATTCATCCAAGGCTCGGCAGTTCCTAAATGTTTTGCAGGACAATTTCATGGGTCAGATGGTGAACGCACCGACAAGAAACAATGCGGTACTAGACCTACTGATTACCAATAATACAGACCTGCTCATGGATATAAAAATATGGGGCAACTTAGGAAATAGTGACCATAGGTCAATTAGTTTTAGTATTAATCATGGTAATAGGAAACACAAGGGTAATATAAGGACACTAAATGAAAATAAAAAAAGGTGCGCTGATTAAAATTAAAGCTACTACCAAAGATCCAATAAACCAATTGAACAAAATATGTAATGATGATCTGGTGCGCTAAAATTAATAAATAAATTGTCCTGATGTACAAACACAAATTGTGAAACATATGATGCAAACAAAGTGACAGTGCTAATAACAAAGTATGTACAGTGCTAATATACAATGTGATAAATCCCAAAGTCCATATAGTTTGACAAATCTTCAAATAAATATGAATAAACCTGATGTAAATTCAAAAATGAAAGTCCATTTATCCACCTGGCTGGTGCATATATCCCACCACCTTTCAAGTTATTCTCTTACCAGACGGATATAGTAAAGTGCAAATTGTTCCTCTTAAGTGACCTCCTTCGTTGTGACAGTGATATGGTGCTCCACTGCACACGGGTGAACATTCAATCAATCAAGCCTCTTACCAGATAAAAAATGGTGTTAGGCTTGGATTTATTCCCTCAAGGGTGTTTTTCCCAGCATAGCCTAAAACTTCAGGGATTACAAATAGGAAATCTTGTTGCCTCCTCCACTCTCCTTATGGCAGCATCTCTCAGATGTTATCCTCCAATCCGCCACGCTGCACCTGCCGTCCCGAGTCTTAGCTGCCAGTGTCCCCTCCGTCACACCATTTATGTACAAGACGTCCACCAGAAAGACAGAAAAATCTCTTGACATATATTTCTTCAACGGCCAATCAGCTTCCAGTTCATCATACAGACCAATATGGGATTTACCATGTGTCAACGTCCTCCCTCCGGACCTCTCCAACACCACCGCCACCGCCGTCCGTCTCTACAGCACTGTAATTTCAAAAGAGCCAATTTTCCAAAACTGCGCTCTTTGCTAGAAAATATCAAATGGAATAGAACCCTGGGAAAAAAGAACACGGAGGAAAAATGGGAGTGCTTCAAGAGCATAATAAACAAAGGGATTGGCAAGTGCATTCCAAAGGGGAATAAATTTAAAAGAGCAAAAGTAAACCCTGGGTGGCTAAACTCCAACATAAAAATGCAAAATAATACTAAAGAAAAGGCCTTCAAAAATACAAGGCTGAGGGGTCATTGGCAGCATTCAAGCATTACAAAGAATGCAATAAGAAATGTAAAGGTGAAATCAAGGCAGCTAAAATAGAACATGAGAGACATATAGCGGAAGAGAGTAAAAAAAAACCCAAGAAATTCTTTAAGTATATAAACAGTAAGAAAGCGAGGCCAGAACACATTGGCCCCATGAAAGATGACGAAGGGAAGCTGGCCATAGAGGACAGAGAGAAGGCGAAAGTGTTAAATAATTTCTTCTCTTCAGTCTTCGCAAAAAAATCGGGGGGGCTACACTAACCCAGCTTGTAATGATAAATTAAATAATACACCTCAGGAAGTAACCCCATGGCTAACAGAAGATAGGCTTAGAACTAAACTAGAGAAACTTAACATAAATAAATCACCAGGACCGGACGGCTTGCACCCGAGGGTACTTAAGGAATTCAGCCAGGTGATAGCCAGACCATTATTCTTGATCTTTAAGGATAGTCTACAGGCGGTTATGGTGCCAGCTGATTGGAAAAAAGCCAACGTGGTACCAATATTTAAAAAGGGCCGAGATATATCCCGGGTAACTATAGGCTGGTCAGCCTAACATCAGTAGTCTGCAAGATTTTGGAGGAAATGTTAAGGGACTTTAGTAATAAAAACTGTATTATTAGTAGTAATCAGCATGGTTTCATGAAAAATCGTTCTTGACAGACCAATCTATTAACCTTCTACGATGAAGTGAGTTACCATCTAGACAAAGGAAGGCCTGTGGATGTGGTGTGTCTGGACTTTGCAAAGGCATTTGACACAGTCCCCCACAAACGCTTACTGTACAAACTAGGGTACGTAGGTATGGACCATAGGGTGAGTACCTGGATAGAGAACTGGCTCCAGGGGAGAGTCCAGAGGGTGGTGATAAATGGGGAGTACTCGGATTGGGTGGGTGTGGAAAGTGGGGTCCCCCAAGGTTCTGTCCTGGGGCCAATCCTGTTTAATTTATTTATAAAGGATCTAGAGGAGGGGATATCCAGCACAATCTCGGTATTTGCGGATGATACTAAACTAAGCATGCCAATATCCTTTATGCAGGATGTTGAAACCTTACAAGCAGACCTGAACAAAATAATGGGGTGGGCAACTACATGGCAGATGAGGTTTAATGTTGAAAAATGTAAAGTAATGCACTTGGGTGTCAGAAACACGAAAGCAAGCTACTCACTAGGGGGGGAACCTCTGGGTGAATCTAAAATGGAAAAGGACCCGGGGGTACTAGTGGACAATAGGCTTGGCAGTGGCATGCAATGCCAAGCCGCTGCAAGCAAAGCCAACAAAATACTGGCATGTATAAAAAAGGGGATTCGCTCCAGAAATAAAGAGATTATTCTCCCACTCTACAAGACTCAGGTCCGCCACATCTGGAGTATTCCGTCCAGTTCTGGGCACCGGTCCTCAGAAAGGATGTGCTGGAACTGGAGAGAGTCCAGAGAAGGGCAACAAAAATAATTAGGGGAATGGAGGACATCAGCTATGAGGAAAGACTACAAGCATTGAACTTATTCTCTCTGGAGAAGAGACGCATGAGAGGGGATATGATATCAATGTACAAATACTGTACTGGTGATGACCCTAGCATAAGGAACATACTTTTCAGAGAAAGGGAATACAATAAGACGCGTGGCCACTCACTAAAACTAGAGGAAAAACGGTTTAACCCTAAAATACGTAAGGGGTTCTTTACTGTCAAAGCAGTAAGGATGTGGAATTTCCTTCCACAAGCAGTGATATCAGCAGGGAGCATCGATAGTTTCAAAAAACTATTAGATGGGCACCTTAAAGACCACAACATAAAGGGGTATACAATGTACGGTTAACAGCAAACACACATCATAGGTGGAACTGGATGGACTGGTGTCTTTTTTCAACCTCACAAACTATGTAACTATGTAACTATCTGTTGATGGTGCAAATTAAACTTTCTTTTGTCTAGCAGTTTCCCACCCTTGTGTTTGGCTAGTTATTTCCCACACGTAAGCTGCCATGGAGTCTGTCAGGAAAACAGAAAATTGTTATCAAATACTTACCGTACTTTTCCTTTTCTGATGGACTCCATGGCAGTTGGAGTCCCCTCCCATCTGCTGGAGTAGGCTATTTATGGAACGCGGCCTCTGGCCCGGAGTAAAAATTCATGGGAGTAGGGTCCTGTGAGGTAGGAGGAGGCGGGACTGACCCACACGTAAGCTGCCATGGAGTCCATCAGGAAAGGAAAATTACGGTAAGTATTTGATAACAATTTTCCGTTATCGTTTCCCTTGCTGTTCAAAATGTTCAACTTTTCGAGGTTTAAAGCCGGTTCACACATATGCGAGGTCAGACATTCATTGCATGTGATTCACAGAACACTGCTCTGCAAATCACATGCAATGTCTGAACATTGCAAATTTGTATTGTATACAATCTGTATGGCTGAATTCGTATCACATTCTGGCCAAAGTTGCACAGGACCCTTTTTTTGGTCCGTACTAGAATCAGATTGCATGGGTGTTCACACCTATGCGATCCGATTCATGTCCGAATTGACAGTTCACACTGCGATATACGAACTGATCTGGGGGTGTCGTTAACTTTGTATTGACACCCCCCAGTGATTCGCATATGGCAGTGTGAACTGCCTGCGTGTCGAGTGCGATGGGGGAACCCGCAGTGGATTCACAGGGGTCCCACATTGCATACAGTATGTGTAAACTGGCACTTAATATCATCTGCACTGCGATGTGTGGTAAGCCATTATAAGACATATAGGAAAGGATCCCATAAATGCACAGGAGGGCCAATGAGGCTGACAAACAAAAGAGAATACAGGCGTTCAATGCCAAGCCCACTCCTGATGGGTGACATCACCAAAATAATGGTACTGAAGCCCCTCTCACAATCACCGGATGTCACTGGAAGCCTGTTATAGTGGTTGTAAACCCACCTTAATAACTTTTACCTATAGGTAAGCCTTTAATAAGGTTTACCTATAGGTACTGTAAATATCTCCTAAACTTGCACCGTTTAGGAGATATTTACATTTCATGCAGCCGATGATGTCATATCGTAGCCCTGTGTCGTGACCAGCGGCTCCCGCGCGCATGCTCTGGCCAGTAATACAGCTGGAGTCCGCAGACCTGGAAGGAAGACGGGTGAAGATGGATGTGGCCGCCAGCGGGGACTATGCGGGCTTCGTTTGCAGGTAAGTGTCACATAATCTGCTAGTATGCGATGCATATACATTTACTTTGCAGGGAATCAAAAAAAACTGAAAAAATACGGAAGAGTTTATTTCCTCTTTACCTGCTATCACAACTGGTTTCAGATTTTCAGGAACCTCTGCACCACCATTATCAATGAACTCTCTGAAACCTTCACAGATCATGGATGCATTGTTGAGATGGAATCTCTAGCACAGCTGCTCTAGCTTAATCGCACCTTCAAACCAAGGACTGTACACATCAATTGGCCAGCGTTGGGAATTCGGGATGTTAATTTCAGGAGATAAGAATTTCAAATTCACCTGAGTGTGATGAAGCTCCAGGACTGTTGCTCGCAGTTAAAGCATAAAGCCTGGAGTGTAAATTATCCACCAAACATTGATAAAAATTAGGGAGATTTATCCTCATTTGGCTTTTCGTACTCTCTAGATTGATGGTCAAACCTTTGAAATTCCCTTTATCCAGAGATTCCATGACTTCTTTCAAATGTTTGCCAGGCATATCTTTCATTTATTCAATTGCACGAATGGAACGATTAATCAGCTGGTAGGCTCGTGGAAGTTTGATGTCATCTCTTTGAAGGGCTTCAGATACCAGTTCCATTTCCTGAACAGCATCTGCAACCCCAGCAAGGTTTAACAATTTTCTGACGTCAGGACCTTGAAAGGGCCCCTAAATAGAGATTTCTGCTTACTGTTATGAGCTAAATTTAAGTTTGCTTTCATGAAATGACTGTGCAGTGCAGGATATGACTCCCAAACTGCTCATATAGCTCTCTGGCTTGAAGTAACTGAAAATACTTTTCCAATTTTAAAAATGTGTACTTCTAATTATTTTGCACATTCAGAGAGCTCCAACAGTTTTTTAGTGACTGATGATACACAGCATACAACTTCTCAAAAAAAGATGTTACATGATGAAGACCAGGAATATAATAAATTGTATCTGAAATGTACAATTCAAGCCTATGACACAAGCTGTGGATATCAACAAGTTGTTCCAAAACACCTGACTTTCTTCCAAGCATCACACTTGCACCATCACTACAAACCCCAATCAAGTTTTTAGCAAGAAAGTCATTACTGAATCCGTGTTTAGAAAGACAAGCTAGAAGAGTGACTTCAATAGACTGTGCATTTGCTTTAGGCAAATCAAGAAAATCGAGAAAGAAATTGATTGGGTCATTTCCGTTAAAGGAACGAATATATACTATTAACACTGAATGAGAAGAAACTGTGATAGATTTATCACTATATACAGGTATTTTTGGAGCCTGTTCAACAATTGCCTTGCAAAGCTTTTTCTCATTTCACTCGCAAGGCAATCTATTATTTGTGCAGCTGTATACTTAATATGGAGAATACATCCTTAGACTGCACCATTTGCAACTTGCAAGCTGATAAGATCTCGGAAGTCTGTGAAAGGGCGATTTTGTTTTGCACAAAAGTTGGCAGTGCAAAACACATTAGTGGTGGACGCAAACTTATGGTTCTGCTGTTCTGCAGTGTTGGATTGCAAAATCTCCTTTCTAGATACTGCTTTAATATGTTCTGCCTTTACATGTGCTTCTGAAATCTTATGTATATAGATTTCTTTTTTACGCAGTGAGGTCAACATACGTTCCATCCTAAAAGGCCATTTTCTACAAACAGCCAAGGGTACTTTTTTTAAGAATTTTAGCCACTGATAATGGTTCCAACATTCTGGTAGAAGAATCCTATCACTTACATCAGCAGCTGTATCTTCAGTAACTAAGGCCTGATCTGCCCGTCAGGCGGACCTGATTGGATGCTCCATGCATTCCTATGGGGCAGCGGATGTCAGCGGAGACATCTCTGCTGACACCCGCTGCTATCCGATTCCGATCCTGTCCGTGAAATTTGGATGGATGGAAACCCTATTTTCCATCCGTCTGGAGGATCCGATCGGATGAGAACGGACAGGCGGTCCGTTCTCATCCGATCTCTCCATAGAGGACAGTGGGGATCTGACAGCTCCATCTCTGCACACAGAGCGGAAAAGGAGCTGTCATCCGCCTGCTCAGCGGGGATCGGCGGATCGATCCCCCCGCTGAGCAGAACGGACTCAGTCGCCATGTGAAAGGGGCCTTAGTCAACAACAGCTGAGTTACTGACTGGTGTAGCTTCTGCCGAAGACACTGGGTCATCCTGCTTGAAGCCTTTAAGAAGAAATGCTGCCCTTTTTCGTTTGCTCATTTCTGTATAAATAAAAATAAGTGATTATGCCGCTTCCGGGTCTGCGCAGCTTGTTATATAGCCATTATGACGTCATCTGTGACATAAAGGGGCAGGGTCTCCTGATGACATCACCGGGAGGCCACGCCCCTAATGGCTATATAACAAGCTGCGCAGACCCGGAGCCGGCATAATCACCGGAGACATCGTCGGAGGAGGACCGGAGGAAGAAGAAGACCAGAGGAAGAAGAATAGCGGAGGGGAGAAGAGCAGAGGGCAAAAGAGTAGAAGAGTGGAGGGGAGAAGACCAGAGCGGAGAAGACCGGATGAAGATTTTAAATAAACTTTTCAAAACGTCTCCTGTTGTTATTTACATACACTGCCTTTTATGGGGGAGAATGGGTAGGGGTACAATGTACCCCATACCCATTCACGTAGGGAGGGGGGTCCAGTATCTGGGGAGCCCCCTTGTTAAAGGGGGCTTCCAAATTCCAATTAGCTCCCTGCCCGCAGACCCCCACAACCACCGGCCAGGGTTGTCGGGAAGAGGCCCTTGTCCTCAACAACATGGGACAAGGTGCTTTGGGGTGGGGGGGTGCCGTCTTTTTCGGCGTGGGGCTCCCCTCAAAATCCATACCAAACCCAAATGGCCTAGTTTGGAACCTGGGGGGGGGGTTTTCCCATTTTGGCATGGAGATTTTTAGAGCGCCAGTCACATCGCAAGTCGGATCATCCTGATCCGACTAGCGATGCGCCTTCCTTTTAAATCAATAGGCTCCCATAGGCAACCATTGATTTTGAATGGAGGCAGAAAAAATGCTGCTAAAAGCAACGCGGCCAAACGTGCAATAACGCCAATGGAAAAAACTACTAAAAGCACAATTTTACAGCTGCTTTTTCCTGACGCCAACATGGCAGCATACACATGATATAGCTCCACCCCTATATCCACCCACAGGACCTGTTTAAATCTATAAAATCGTGACTGAGAGCAATCTCCCCATTCTCCTTTTTGTCCTCAAATGATCAACACCTACAGACTGTTATATTCAAGAGGAATGCTCTTACCTGCCGACTACGTCGGAGTCAGTCTGGGTTCAGCCTCTCCCAGGTCACAGTCCCACATCTTAGGCTGCTAAAGGCGCAGACAAGGTGGGGAGCCCGTTCTGCTGGTCTTTTGGGGGTGAGGAGTTCTCTTTGTAGAGTTGGTTTACCTCTTGTGGTATTCATGTTGTGAAGTCTGATTAAAGCAGCAGGGGCAGCATGTATTTTCTCTCTTTGCGCTCTCTCTCTCGCTTCTATTTATTTGCTAGGAAGGTTATGAGTTGGTTCTAAATGCTAATTTTTTCATTATATTGACTGCATAGTGTTTAAAAAAAAAAAGGGTGAGGAGCCAGGAGCCTGAGAGATTACTTCTCTCATCCAAATTAAAGAGGAATCAGTTTCAGCTGGGGGCAAAGCAACACAGGCAAATTCTACTTTGCAGGTAAGTTAAAAAAGAAAAAAAAAAAGGGGGATTTAATAGGAATAAATATGTGTGGATGTGTGTATATGTGGGTAAAAAAAAAAAAGTATATATGAAATACGGTATTCTATTTCCTATTTATGAAATGTTTGTATAGTTTATATATTGTTAAAGGGACGGTGTATATATAAAATGCTGGGATAGAGTAGGGCTGTTAGATATAAAGGGGGCTTCCAAATTCCAATTAGCTCCCTGCCCGCAGACCCCCACAACCACCGGCCAGGGTTGTCGGGAAGAGGCCCTTGTCCTCAACAACATGGGACAAGGTGCTTTGGGGTGGGGGGGTGCCGTCTTTTTCGGCGTGGGGCTCCCCTCAAAATCCATACCAAACCCAAATGGCCTAGTTTGGAACCTGGGGGGGGGGTTTTCCCATTTTGGCATGGAGATTTTTAGAGCGCCAGTCACATCGCAAGTCGGATCATCCTGATCCGACTAGCGATGCGCCTTCCTTTTAAATCAATAGGCTCCCATAGGCAACCATTGATTTTGAATGGAGGCAGAAAAAATGCTGCTAAAAGCAACGCGACCAAACGTGCAATAACGCCAATGGAAAAAACTACTAAAAGCACAATTTTACAGCTGCTTTTTCCTGACGCCAACATGGCAGCATACACATGATATAGCTCCACCCCTATATCCACCCACAGGACCTGTTTAAATCTATAAAATCGTGACTGAGAGCAATCTCCCCATTCTCCTTTTTGTCCTCAAATGATCAACACCTACAGACTGTTATATTCAAGAGGAATGCTCTTACCTGCCGACTACGTCGGAGTCAGTCTGGGTTCAGCCTCTCCCAGGTCACAGTCCCACATCTTAGGCTGCTAAAGGCGCAGACAAGGTGGGGAGCCCGTTCTGCTGGTCTTTTGGGGGTGAGGAGTTCTCTTTGTAGAGTTGGTTTACCTCTTGTGGTATTCATGTTGTGAAGTCTGATTAAAGCAGCAGGGGCAGCATGTATTTTCTCTCTTTGCGCTCTCTCTCTCGCTTCTATTTATTTGCTAGGAAGGTTATGAGTTGGTTCTAAATGCTAATTTTTTCATTATATTGACTGCATAGTGTTTAAAAAAAAAAAGGGTGAGGAGCCAGGAGCCTGAGAGATTACTTCTCTCATCCAAATTAAAGAGGAATCAGTTTCAGCTGGGGGCAAAGCAACACAGGCAAATTCTACTTTGCAGGTAAGTTAAAAAAGAAAAAAAAAAAGGGGGATTTAATAGGAATAAATATGTGTGGATGTGTGTATATGTGGGTAAAAAAAAAAAAGTATATATGAAATACGGTATTCTATTTCCTATTTATGAAATGTTTGTATAGTTTATATATTGTTAAAGGGACGGTGTATATATAAAATGCTGGGATAGAGTAGGGCTGTTAGATATATATATATATATATATATATATATATATATATATATATATATATATATAATGTGTGTGTGTATATATGTATATATATATATATGTGTGAATATGAGGAGTTTCTAGAGGTATGCTTGCGTGTGTGTGTGTATAACGGAATTTTTGTAAAATCTTACCGTAAAATTCCTTTCTCTGAGTCCTCCGACAGTCGCCGCCCCTTCATAATCTTCACCAATGGGTATTGACCTTTGCTCCGTAGGAGTAGCTAGGCAACAAGATTTGTTAATATAAAAGCTTTTAGCATATCACACCCCTAGGGGGCGGTCCCCTCAGTCAATACCTCCCTGCTTCCAGCATTCTCAACTCAGTTTGGTAGCATAGCAGTAGAGTACATAAACAAACCCCAAAAGGAGGGGCGGGGGCGGCGACTGTCGGAGGACTCAGAGAAAGGAATTTTACGGTAAGATTTTACAAAAATTCAGTTTTCTCTTACGTCCTCCGACAGTCGCCGCCCCTTCATATTCTTCACTAATGGGACGTCCCAGAGCAGTGTAGACATGAGGGGTGGGAAAAAAAGCAGCCGCGCATAAGGCAACGCAGTAGCCACATCAGAGAAAGGAACCTTACCAAAGTAAGAGAACCAACCGGGCAACAGGAAAAAGTGTGCTCAACAGGAGCAACAACCCAGGAAGAACAAGTTACCCAGGGGGTAAAAACACCCCAACAGCCAAGGACCCAAACAAGGAACCCTAAGGCACTGCCGCACTGAGAACTTTACGGCCAAAGGAAGCATCCGGCGATGCCTGAACATCCACTTTGTAAAATTTTGAGAAGGTGTGAACAGACAACCAAGTCGCCGCCTTACACACCTGGGCCACAGAAGCCTGATGCCGGTAGGCCAAAGACGTACTCAGAGACCTGGTAGAGTGCGCCTTCACAGGGAAGGGAGGAACCTTCCCCTTCAAAGCATAGGCTTGCACAATGGTCTGTCTGATCCATTTGGCGATGGTCGCAGCCGAAGCCGCCATGCCCTTCCGAGGTCCCTCAGGAAGGACGAATGGAGAATCCGACTTGCGAAAGGATTTAGTCGATGACAGGTAAACCCTGATCGCCCTAACAACATCCAGGGAATGCAAGGCAACTTCCTTTGGATGCTTAGGCTTCGCGCAAAGCGAAGGCAAGACAATGTCCTCATTAGGATGAAACTCCGAGATCCTTTTCGGAAGAAAGGAAGGGTTAGGTCGAAGGACCACCTTATTCAAGTGAATCACCAAGTAGGGAGAGCTGCAGGACAAAGCCGCCAGCTCCGACACCCTGCGAGCCGAAGTGATCGCCACCAAAAAGGCAACCTTCTTGGACAACAGAGACAACGAGATCTCCCTGATCTTTTCAAAAGGAGCCTGTTGCAACACGGACAGAACAAGGTTCAAGTTCCATGGAGGTAAAGGTTCCCTCCTAGGAGGGACCAAATGTCGCACCCCCTGAACAAAGGTGCGAATCAACGAATTGGACGCTACCGGGCGTTGGAAAAGAATGGCCAGCGCAGAAATCTGACCCTTAATCGTGGCCAGCGCCAAACGCTGGTCCACACCAGATTGGAGGAAAGCCAACACTCTCGACACCGAGTATGAGCGAGGGGAACACCCCCTGGACTCACACCAGGCAAAGTATGCTTTCCAAGTACGGTAGTAAATTTTTCCTGAAGAGGCTTTTCTAGCCTCAATCAAGGTGGGAATGACCTCAGGGGAGAGACCCCTATCCCTCAGGACCTGGCTTTCAACAGCCAGGCCGTCAAAGCCAGCGACTGTAAAGCAGGATGGAATATCGGCCCTTGAGACAGAAGATCGTCTCGAATCGGCAGACGCCACGGGGCATCGACTGCCAGATTTACGAGGTCCGCGTACCAAGACCGGCAAAGGCCAGTCCGGGGCCACAAGAATCACCGTGTGTGGTTCCGAGGTTAGCCTGCGAAGGAACCTGGACAACAGCTGAATCGGGGGAAAGGCATACATCAGACGATACTGATGCCAGGGCACCACCAACGCGTCCGAGGCGCCCGCCCGCGGATCTCGCGTCCTTGCCACGAACCTTTCCACCTTGTTGTTCAGACGAGACGCGAACAGGTCCACATCTGGAAGACCCCACTTCGCGCACAACATCTGGAAGACATCCGGGTGAAGGGACCATTCTCCCTGGTCCAGGGTCTGGCGACTCAGATAGTCCGCCTGCCAGTTCTCCACCCCCGGAATGTGAACTGCCGATATCGCCGGGACGTGCGTCTCGGCCCATGACAGAATGTCGGCCACTTCCCGAGCCGCTCGGGCACTCCTGGTGCCCCCTTGATGGTTGATGTAGGCCACCGCTGTGGCATTGTCCGTCTGAACCCAAACTGGACGGCCCTGAAGCCGTTCCGACCATTGCAGCAGGCAAAGCTTTATCGCCCTTAATTCCAGAATGTTGATCGGAAGAGACGACTCCTCCTCCGACCAATTTCCCTGGGCGGACAGAACGCCCAGAACACCACCCCAGCCCGACAAGCTGGCATCCGTGGTGATCACTGTCCACAAAAATGGACGAAAAGACTTGCCCCCCAACACCGCTGGGGACTGGAGCCACCACAGAAGACCCCTTCTGGTGCGATGGCTCAATGAAATCCGTAGATCCAGAGATTGCGGTCGCCCGTCCCACTCGGCCAGAATGTCCACTTGGAGACCCCGCGTGTGAAACTGGGCAAATGGAATCGCCTCGAAAGCCGATACCATCAAACCCAGACATCTCATGCATGTCCGGAGAGACGAGTATTGAGTGTCCTTGAGGGACCTGACCTCGTCCTGAAGCGTCCTGAGCTTGTCTTCCGGCAGGAAGACCTTCGCTTGAACAGAGTCCAGAACCATCCCCAGGTAGGGGAGACGAACTGAAGGACACAGCGTTGATTTTGGAATGTTTATCGTCCAACCGAACTCCTGCAGAGTCTGCATCATGGCGGACAGGTCGGTCACCAGATCCTGACAGGCAGGGGACCGAAGTAGGATATTGTCCAGATACCCCAAGACAGAGATGCCCTGAGCTCGCAACAGAGCCAGTACCGGCGCTAGCACCTTGGTGAAAACCCGCGGAGCTGAAGCGAGACCGAAAGGTAACGCCACGAATTGGTAATGATCCTCCCCAACGGCGAATCGAATTTACCTCTGGTGACCCTCGAAAATGGGGATGTGTAGGTACGCATCCTTCAGATCGATGGAGGCCATGAATTCCCCCGGAACCAGGGCAGCCACTACAGAGCGCAGGGATTCCATGCGGAACTTGCGAACCCGCACAAAGCGGTTCAGAGCCTTCAAGTCCAGAATCGGACGCACCTTGCCCTCCTTTCTGGGCACAGTGAACAGATTGGAATAAGAACCCCAAAACCTGTCCCGATGAGGTACCGGAACCACCACCCCTTGGGCCCGCAGGTCCCACACCGCCAGGTGCAGATCCTGCAAGCGCTCCGGAGACAGCTGAAGATTTGAGGGGAAAAATCTGCCCGCCGGCCGAGAGAGAAACTCGATCTTGTAACCAGATCGAACGATTTCCTGAACCCATCTGTCCTGAATACGGGCCAACCAGGGTTGCAGAAAACCGCGCAAACGTCCACCCACCCCAGAATCGGGTGAGGGCGCCCCTTCAGGCTGAGTTGGCGTGGGAAGCGGAACCGGACTGGCCGGACTTCTGTTTCCCCTCCCACGGCTTCTTCTGGGAGCCTTGGCCTTTGACGGGCTTGCCCTTGTATTGCGACCGAAAAGCACGAAAGGACCCCTGAGAGGGCCTAAACGAGGAATTCCTCTTACCACGAAAAGACTTACTCTTGTGAGTGTGGGGTAAGAGAGTGCTCTTACCCCCGGAAACTCCTTTTATCAGAGCATCCAAAAATTCGCCAATAAGGCGAGATCCCGCGTAGGGAAAATTAGCCAGAGTCTTGCGAGAAGTCTGGTCAACCGACCAACACTTCAGCCATATCAGGCGACGGTTCAACACCGCTACACTGGATAGGCGCGCAGCCAAAGGGACCAAATCCAAATCCGCATCACACAAATACATGATACCCTGATGAATTTGATCCACCATAGCCAAAGTTGTCGGCGCGGCAGAGTCAGACACCAGGGTGCGCCTGAGCACCTGCGTCCAATCAGCAATAGCTTGGGCTGCCATAATGGAGGCAAAAATAGGCTTCAACATAGAACCAGCAACCGTATAGGCATGACGGGCAAGAGACTCCAATCTCCTGTCCGTGGGGTCCCGGAACACCGGTGTATCCTCAGCAGGAATCGCAGTAGACTTATTCAAAACTGCCACCGCGTGATCCACCTGAGGCGGCACACACCAACGCTCATCGGTGGTGGGCGTAAATGGATAACACAGTTTGAACCTATTTGGCACAGTAAAGGGCTTCTTTAAATTGCGCCATTGCTCATCAACAGCGCGCTGCAATTCCGCAGGGCAGGGAAAAACCTGCGCTGTTTTGCGTTTCCTTTGCATCCCATAAGAGGACAGTAAAGCAGGAGGACTCGGTTCATCCTGTAAACGCAGCGTTTCCTTGATAGAAGTAATCAACTCATCCATGAGTGCAAGCTCTTCAGGTGAGCCAGGGGGGGAAGTATCAACCCCTTCCACCTCAGCCTCCCCCTCAGACCCCACAAGGTCCAGAGATGAGCGAGACCCTGAGAAGGGCACTCCAGCCATAGCAGCCCCATCGCCCTCCGAATCCGAGGAAATGGATAACCTGGGCCGCTTTGCGGATCGATCAGCCATTAGTATCTGCACCTGAACAGCCAAGTTCGCCACAACAGCAGCCAGATCAGCCCCCTCGGGGGGTGCAGCAGCCCCTTGGCCCCCCACCAGGGCGGGAGGAAACTTGCAATCCTGAGAATCCATGCCACAGTATTACACTGATATAAAGGAACTGCCCCTTTAACACAGCGGCGAGCGCAGCCCACCGCACACTACTAAATGTACCGACCCCCGCTGGGATAAGGAACACTGAGCAAAGAAATACAGGCTAGGGAAGGTAAAACCCTGGAGAGACCGCACAGGCTGCTGCCACCGATCGCTGTTCCAGGGAAAAGGAAGTGATGCAATGACTGACCGACCTATATAGCCTATGGAAGGCTTCACAAACATGGCCACTCGGCTGAGGAATTAAGGCAACAAGAAAATGGCGCCGACATGTGCTTGCATGATCGATCGCCGCTAAAATGGCGGCGTTTGGCGCCAAAACACACCGCTGCACTAGACAGGGCCGGTTACCACAGTTTTACCGAAAAAAATGGCGGGTCGCATCAGCGACCGCCGCACAGCATGTCTGAGCCCAGTCTGCCCCATACATCACACATAGCAGAGCGGGAGAGCCCCCCCCCCCCCCCCGCAGCCCACAGAAAGGCAGCTGTTCCACACAGGAATCTGACAGGGAGCCCGCACTAACACAGACATGTGGGTCACACAGTCACAGACCGACACCCAAACAGACAGGTCCCCACATAGAAATTTTCTTACCATTCCGGATGGCGTGGGGAGCCTTCTCCAGCGACCAAACCGCTATACTGAGGACAGGGAGTGTCGCAGCCAGGACGCAGTGGACTGCGGTGCGAAACCGCAAATGGCGTCCGGTGAGGTAGCCACCTCACAGGCAGCATCCCTGCAGCGAACAGGGATGGGTCGTTCAATATGCCAGGGTAAAACCTAAGCTGAACGCTCGATGGCAGGCTGGGGAAACCCCTGGCTCTCAGCCCTGGGATCCAGGGAGGCCAGTCCGAGACCCAGCTCCGCAGAATCATCTTCATCCGAAGAAACCTAAACTAAGGCTGATAAAATAACAGCTAAGTAAAAGAAAGAGAAAAATACTTGAAATAAAATCCAAAAAAGGGTAGAAGGCTGAGACTGAAAAGCCCCAGCACAGGAACAGCCAGCTACTCCTAAGCTAGGCAAGATCAAACTGAGTTGAGAATGCTGGAAGCAGGGAGGTATTGACTGAGGGGACCGCCCCCTAGGGGTGTGATATGCTAAAAGCTTTTATATTAACAAATCTTGTTGCCTAGCTACTCCTACGGAGCAAAGGTCAATACCCATTGGTGAAGATTATGAAGGGGCGGCGACTGTTGGAGGACGTAAGAGAAATATATATATATATATATATATATATATATATATAGATGCATCTAGGGGATATATAGGTACGTCTTTAAATATATCTAGAGATACAGTCAGGTCCATAAATATTGGGACATCACCACAATTCTAATCTTTTTGGCTCTATACACCACCACAATGGATTTGAAGTAAAACAAACAAGATGTGCTTTAACTGCAGACTTTCAGCTTTAATTTGAGGGTATTTACATCCAAATCAGGTGAACAGTGTAGGAATTACAACAGTTTGTATATGTGCCTCCCACAGATTCCAAATGCAAATAGAACACTTGAAATGAACTCTGGACCTTTTATCTGCTCCTTATAAATGGGATAATGAGGGAATAACACACACCTGGCCACGGAACAACTGAGCAGCCAATTTTCCTATTACTTTTGGTCCCTTAAAAAGTGGGAGGCACATATACAAACTGTTGTAATTCCTACACCTTTCACCTGATTGGGATGTAAATACCTTCAAATTAAAGCTGGAAGTCTGCAGTTAAAGCACATCATGTTTGTTTCATTTCAAATCCATTGTGGTGGTGAATAGAGCCAAAAAGATTAGAATTGTGTAGATGTCCCAATATTTATGGACCTGACTGTATATTTCTATATGTCTATAAAGGTTTTAGTTTCCTTCCCCTCTTTACTTTCCTCTTTCTATGACCATGCAGCCCCCCTTGCACCTTTCGGTATTTCAACCAACATGAGCTTACTGCCACACACACAAGACCTCCACCATATCAAGTAAGAGCCACCATCGGGTAAGTAAGAGGATGTGGGGAAAAAAGAGTGCCTTATGCCCTGACGAGTGTGCCCTTTTGGTCTATTGCAACCCCAGCCGCTTGCATATCCCGCTTTAGGAGGTCCCGAACCTCCCTGGATCATCAAGGGCAGAGGGTAATCCCTCAAGTCCTGGCAGATCTCAATTAAGAGGACGCAAAGGTTCTCAAAAGAGAAAACAGCAAAGCAACAGCAAAGGGCTAAATGCCCAAAAGGCAACTGCTGGTCATGCAGAGACGACCCGATGTCGGGAAAACTAGTCTGCAGGCACTGCTTCAGGCAGCTGGCCGGAGACCAAGAATGGAAAGTCAACAGGTCTCGAACCCTTCTTAGGGGTGACCCATGACAGTTTGACGTAATCTTCTGGTCATTTGGGTCAACCAGACACGGGCAGACAAAACGTAGTTTCTCAACAGTTTCATGACCCTGCCACTCAGGCATCCTTTCCTAAGGAGGCGCCAGGCACGTTGGGGACAACACCAGCTCAGAGGACGAGCTGAGTCCCCAGGCTTAGTGACGCAGCTGGCCACTCGAGAAGCAGGAGTAGAGACAACCTCTTCTTCAGCGGAGGGTCCGGAGGATTTAGGATTGGACTTCTCTATGGTACCTCCATTTATCAAGGCCATTGAGAGAGGAATGGGAGAAAAGAGAAAGGAAATCTTCTTCTTCCAACAGACTCCAAAAAATTATACCCCCTCACGGAGCAGGATGGGGTGGCAGTTGTGGACACAGCAGTCACTAGATTGGCTACATATGCGACTCTACATATGCGACTCTCCCAAATGGAGGATTCTTCCTCCTTCAGGAATGGCCTGGACAGGCATATAGACACAGGCCTAAAGAGAGCCTACCTCGCAGCAGGTAGTACCTGCAAACCAGCGACGGCACTAACGTCAGTGGCAAGCGCCCTACGGGTATGGATGCAGAACTTAGAATGCGCCATCAAGAGCCAGTCGTCAAAGGAACAAATTATAAAGGCTCTGGATGAAATAAAACTCTCTGCAAGCTTTTTGGGGAGGCAGTCATAGATGTCATCAAGTGGTCCTCTAGAGCAGTGGTCCTCAACTCCGGTCCTCGGGGCCTACTAACAGGCCAGATTTTAAGTATTACCTTGGGGAGATGCAGACTAGAATACTGCAATCACTGAGCAGCAAATAAGATCACCTGTGATGTAATTTAGTTATCTTGCAAACCTGGCCTGTTAGTGGGCCATGAGGACGGAGCGATGCTCAGCTCAGTAACAGCCAAAAGGGCATTATGGCTGAAGCCTTGGGCAGCAGACCCATCATCTAAGCAGACCTGCTGCAGACTTCCCTTTGATGGGAAAGCTTTATTTGGCCAGAAGTTGGAGACAGCTATCTCCAGGGTTACGAGTGGGAGTTCCGGCCCTCTTTTTCTAAATAGAAAGGCCAGAAGGCAGAGGAGATGGCTGAGGCAAGACTGCTCGGATTTGACAAGGTCTGGCAGGACCATTGCCAAGACCGGTGGGTTCAGTCCACGGTGCGACTAGGCCACTACTGGCCATAAAAAAGGCACCCCCCCCCCCCCCGAGTACTGATTTCTTCCCACCAAGACATCTCTGTCCCCCTCAAAACTGACGGTTCTTCAAGAATATGTCAATATCCTGCTATCCTGCTAAACTAGGAAAGCAATTTTAGCAGTTCCTGCCTGTCAAAGATTTACGAGATTCTACTCTCCGCTGTTTCCGGTCCAAAAAAAAAAAAGGAGACTTCAGGCCAGTGATAGACTTCAAAAGGCTGAGCCATTTCATCAGACTAGAGAGATTCAAAAATGGAATCTCTCAATATCATAATCCAGTTAATTCAACCAGGAGACTGGAGGATCTTAGTGGGTTTACAAGATGCCTACCTGCACGTCCCGATTCACCAGGAATTTTAGAAATTCCTCAGGTTCGCGATAGAAGACAGACAATTTCAATTTGTCTGCCTTCCCTTTGGGCAATCACCCTCCCCGCGAACCTTTACTAAGGTGCTAATTGCAGTTTTGGCACTCCTTGGAGAGAAGGGGCTCAGAGTCCATCATTTTTGGTCGACACTCTTGCAAACCAATGTCTAGATCTCTTGCAAAAACCAAGAGATCTACTTTTGACTACCTTAAAGGCATTCGGCTGGATAATAAACTTTCGAAAAAGCCAGCTGGAACCTCCACGGAACATGGTCTACCTGGGGGGCCCAATCCAATACTCAGGAAGCCAGAGTTTCCTTACCTTTACAAAAAAAAGAAAACCCCAAAATAAGAGAAAAAGATACAGCAGGCACTAGCAGCATCGGTGATGTCAGGCGCCCAATACATAAGCCTGTTGGGGACCAAGTCGTCATGTATTCCCATGCTCCAATGGGCTCAGTGGAGACTCAGATTCATTCAGTCGGGCTCTCTAGCACAGTGGAAGAAAACTGCGGCTAGCCCAACCCATCAGAGTCACTGTCCAGATGAGCCAAAGTCTCTGGTGGTGGACTCGCGAAGAGACACTGTTAAGGCACCGACCACTGGGTCCACAAAACTGGATCACTGTTACTACAGATGCCAGCGCAGCAGGGTGGGGAGCCACCTGCGAACTGCACAAAATCAAAGGCAGATGGGAATTCCCAATGCAGGGTTTAGTCTCCAACATCCTGGAGCTTTGAGTTGCCTTTATGGCATTAGCTACCCTACTACCCTACAGACGAGGGCGGCCAGTCCTGCTCCATATGGACAATATGGTGGCAGTATCGTACATACAAAGACAAGGTGGAAAACACAGTGAATCCCTCCTAGCAGAGGTAGATCCAATAATGACATTAGCGCAACAACACCTGTCAGATCCGAGAATGATATATCTACCAGGCAGTCAGAACACAGAAGCAGATCTCTCCAGACAGTTCAAAGATCCCAACAAGTGGGCTCTTCACCCAGAGGGTATTCAAACAGATTGTCCTCTGGTGGGGGCTCCCGCAACAAGATCAGTTTGCCTTCTCGTCCAACTGCAAGGTAGCCTGCTTCCTCTCTCGCTATCCTCACTCAATGGCGGAGGGGACGGACGCCCTGACTCATATTTGGATGACACAACTGACTTATGCCTTTCCTCCAATTCCATTAATATTGAAGTTTCTGAGGACGTTAGTGGCAGAAACTCTGATAATCATTGCAGTGCTTCCATAATGACCAGCCGTTGATTTGAACCTAGTAACCCTGACATAGGTCTCAGCCTGAGTTCCTTGAAGGTCGAAATTTCGGCCTTTACAAAAAAAAAAATGCATAGCAGATCCGCTGGTGGAACGCTTCATGAGAGCAGTGCTCAGGTTACACCCTCTGAGGGGAAATAGGTTTCCCCAGTGGGACTTGACGTTGATCCTAAATTTTTTGTCAAACCCTCCTTGTACCCCTACGCAGGATTGTTCATTATGGACTATCACCTTAAAGACTGCTTTCTTAATTGCCATAGCCTCAGGCGGTAGAATGTCAGAGTTCCAAGCCCTAGGAATGGCGGGACAATATACAACCTTTTTCCCAGACAGAGTGGTGTTGAGACCACTTGATCACTTCGTACCTAAGGTAGCCTCAATGCTTCACCTCAGTAATGAATGGATACTTCCAATGTTCCCAGAGGAATCAGAGGCCAACTTACAGGAACTGGACATTTCCATAGTTCTAAAGTTCCTTCTACAAGTCACTGCCTCCTTCGGACGATCTAAAGGCCTTTTATCATACCTTCAGAAAGACCAAAAGGGTAGGAAACTTCGGCCAGAACAATATTATCATGGATAGTCAGAACTATTCATGACGCATATAGAGTGGCTAGAAAGGCCCCTCCGGAGGTGGTAAGAGCTTATTCGACTAGAGCAGTATCTTCTTTCTGGGAAGTACATGCAGGGGTGTCCCTGGAGACAAGTATGCAGGGCAGCGAGCTAGTCTTCCCACCACACGTTCCTAAAGCACTACAGGGTGGATCCGGCAGCTCTCACTACAGTAGAGTTTGGGAGAAAAACTATTCAGGCATCTATGTCTAAATAAAGTTTGCAACATTAAACCCTCCCTCTCATCATTTATCATGTGTATGCTGCCATGTTGGCGTCAGGAAAATGGAAAATTGTATCAAATACTTACCGTAATTTTCCTTTACTGGCACCAATACATGGCAGCATATGGTCCCTCCTTCTGATCTTTATGCTTAATACGAAGAATGGGGAGATTGCTCTCAGTCATGCTTTTATAGATTTAAACAGGTCCTGTGGGTGGATATAGGGGCGGAGCTATATCATGTGTATGCTGCCATGTATTGGAGTCAGGAAAGGAAAATTACGGTAAGTATTGGATACAATTTTCCATTTTCCTGGCATTAGAAGTGACTCTGCAGCTCATTTTTTCTGACGCCCTGTGTGCATGGGGACTAATGCAGTATGCAAAGATACCTTTTTACTGTACTAACCGAACATTTAAAAGACAAGCTTTTAAGAGTTTTCCTTTCTCAGGTATTGCTTCAGACCCAAGAAAGAGGAAAACTCTCAAAAGCTTTTCTTTATAGCTTAAATCTATTTCAGCAAACAGTTTACGCAGTAATAACCCCTAGTATTGGTGCCAGTTTACACAGTAATAAAGCCTAGTATTGGTGCCAGTTTACGCAGTAATAACCTCTAGTATTGGTGCCAGTTTACGGAGTAATACCCCTAGTAATGGTGCCAGTTTACGCAGTAATAAAGCCTAGTATTGATGCCAGTTTACGCAGTAATACAGCCTAGTATTGCTGCCAGTTTATGCAGTAATAACTCCTAGTATTGTTGCCAGTTCGCGTAGTAATAAAGCCTAGTATTGGTGCCACTTTAGGCAGTAATAAAGCCTAGTATTGGTGCCAGTTTATGCAGTAATAAGGCCTAGTATTGTTGCCAGTTTACGCAGTAATAAAGCCTAGTATTGATGCCATGCTGTCAGCGCGTTGGAGATAGGGAAGGATAGTGAGACCTGCCAACCACAGTGATGAAAGTGTTAAAGCTAGCCACGACAGTGGCAGCAGTCTTAACACTTTTTTTAACTTTATGGGAGATCTTTACGATTTCCCCGTTGGTCTCCTGCATACCTCTCCATCCGGGACTCCTTCCCTCCGCCACACAGCGCGGCAAAACTACTAAGGGGAAAAGGCTGCTACAGCGCACCTCTCCATCTGGGACTCATGCACTTACAGCAGGGATGCCCTACCTTTTGAGGTTCGTGGGCCACTTTATCGACTTGTTAACCAGTCGCAGGCCACAATATGCGGAGCAGGTAGATGACAGGTCCGTCTCCACTCAGCATATGCAGAGCAGACACAAGCACAGCCCACTATGGGCCCTCTTATCCAATCCGCCCTGACAGATGGGGATGGATTCCCTTTTTTTTTTTTTTTTTAAGTGTATTGGATTGGAGATAGGCGGGTGTAAACAAACACAAGTCTGTTTACATCTGACAGTCTATAGGGGTGAATGGAGGGTCTGATTGGGTCCACCTGAAAAACAGACAGGCGGACCTGATCGGACCGATCGTGTAAGAGGGGGCCTAAAGCTGCTTTCACACGGATGCACTGTGGTTTACCTGCAACTCAACTGACCTCAATCTTCACTTATTCCTCAGGATTCCTGCAGGTATCGCTGGCTGCAGCTGTCCCCCAGGCGAGTATGGCTGATGGCTGCTTCTGGCTGTCCTTCAGGGCTGGTACTGTTGGTGGGTACTGCTGGCTGGCACTGTTGGTGGGTACTGCTGGCTGGTATTACTGGCGGGTACTGCTGGCTGGTACTGCTGGTAATACTGGCGGGTATTGATGGCTGGTACTACTGGCGGGTACTGATGGCTGGTTTTACTGGCAGGGGTTGCTGGTGGGTACTGCTGACTGGTACTGTTGGTGGGTATTGCTGGCTGGTACTGCTTGCTGGTACTGTTGGTGGATACTACTGGCTGGTACTACTGGCAGGTACTGTTGGCTGGTACTACTGGTGGGTACTGCTGGCTGGTACTACTGGAGGGTACTGCTGGTGCGTACTGCTGGTGGGTACTACTGGCAGGTACTGCTGGTGGGTACTACCGGCAGGTACTACTGGCTGGTACTACTGGTTTGGTACTGCTGGCTGGTACTTCTGGAAGGTGCTGCTGGTGGGTACTGCTGGTGGGAATTGCTGGTGGGTACAGTTGGTGGGTACTGTTGGCGGGTACTGCTTGCTGGTACTGTTGGTGGGGACTGCTGGCTGGTACTACTGGTGGGTACTGCTGGCTGGTACTACTGGCGGATACTGCTGGCTGGTATTACTAGCGGGTACTACTGGCGGGTACTGCTGGTGGGTACTGCTGGCTGGTACTACTGGCTGATACTACTGGCTGATACTACTGGCAGGCACTGTTGGCTGGTACTACTGGCAGGCACTGCTGGTGGGTACTACTGGCTGGTACTTCTGACAGGGGCTGCTGGTGGGTACTGCTGGTAGGCACTGTTGGTGGGTTGCTGAGACTACTGGCTGGTACTGCTGGTGGGTCCTGCCGGCTGTTATTACTGGCTGGTACTGCTAATGGGTACTACTGACTGGTACTGTTGGCTGGCTTTACTGGCTGGCACTTCTGACAGGTGCTGCTGGTGGGAACTGCTGGCGGGTACAGTTGGTGGGTAATTCTGGCTGGTACTGTTGGCGGATGCTGCTTGCTGGTACTGTTGGTGGGGGCTGCTGGCTGGTACTACTGGTGGGTACTGCTGGCAGGTACTGCTGGCTGGTATTAGTGGGTAGTACTGGCGGTAACTGCTGGTGGGTACTGCTGGCTGGTACTACTGGCTGATACTACTGGCAGGCACTGTTGGCTGGTACTACTGGCAGGCACTGCTGGTGGGTACTACTGGCTGGTACTGCTGACAGGGGCTGCTGGTGGGTACTGCTGGCGGGTACTGCTGGCAGGTACTGTTGGTGGGCTGTTGAGACTACTGGCTGGTACTGCTGGTGGGTCCTGCCAGCTGTTTTTACTGGCTGGTACTGCTGACTGGTACTGCTAATGGGTACTACTGACTGGTACTGTTGGCTGGTTTTACTGGCTGGTACTTCTGACAGGTGCTGCTGGTGGGTACTGATGGGGGTACTGCTGACTGGTACTGTTGGTGGGTAATGCTGGCTGGTACTGCTGGTGGGTACCACTTGCTGATACTGTTGGTTGGTACTGCTGGCTGGTACTGCTGGCAGGCACTGCTGGCGGGTACTACTGGCTGGTACTGCTGGCGGGTACTGCTGGTGGGTACTACTGGCTAGTACTGCTGGCTGTTACTACTGGCTAGTACTGCTGGCTGTTACTACTGGCTGGCACTGCTGACTGGTTCAGGTAGTGGGTACTACTGGCTGGTACTGCTGGTGGGCACTGCTGGCTGGTACTGCTGGTGGGCACTGCTGGCTTGTACTGCTGGCGGGTACTACTGGTTGGTACTGCTAGTAGGTACTGCTGGTGGGTACTGCTGGCTGGTACTTCTGGTGGGTACTGCTGGATGGTTCACGTCCATCCCTGAGCATCAGTGTAAATTTGTGACAGGAGATGCTGATGGGTACTACTAGCTGGTACTGCTGGCGGCTACTACTGGCTGGTACTGCTGGCTGGTGCTTCTGGTGGGTACTGCTGGCTGGTATTGCTGGCTCCAACTTGCCGAGATTTCCAACGCCGTTATTTCCGGTGACTGTACACCAGTAATAATTGGATGTTTCGACCACTTGTTGGTGGGTACTGCTGGCTGAGACTACTGGCTGGTACTGCTGGTGGGTCCTGCCGGCTGTTACTATTGGCTGGCACTGCTGACTGGTACTGCTAATGGGTACTACTGACTGGTACTTCTGACCGGTGCTGCTGGTGGGTACAGATAGCGGGTACTGCTGACTGGTACTGTTGGTGGGTAATGCTGGCTGGTACTGCTGGTGGGTACCGCTTGCTGGTACTGTTGACTGGTACTGCTGGCTGGTACTACTGGTGGACACTGCTGGTGGGTACCACTGGCAGGTACTGTTGGTTGGTACTGCTGGCTGGTATGCTGACAGGTATTACTGGCTGTTACTAATGGCAGGCACTGCTGGTGGGTACTACTGGCTGGTACTGCTGGTGGGTACTGCTGGCTGTTATTACTGGCTGGTACTACTGGCTGGCACTGCTGACTGGTTCAGGTAGTGGGTACTACTGGCTGGTACTGCTGGTGGGCACTGCTGGCTGGTACTGCTGGCAGCTTCTGCTGGCGGGTACTAATGGCTGGTATGGCTAGTAGGTACTGCTCGTGGGTACTTCTGGTGGGTACTGCTGGCTGGTTTTACTGGCTGGTACTTCTAGTGGTCAAAATCTCCCAATTATTCCTCGTGTACATTCGCCAGAAGTAACATCGCTGGAGATCTGGGCTAGTTGGAGTTTTTGTCAGAACACCGGCGCTAGAGGAAGCATGTGGCTGCAGTAGTGAGCAGAGCCGATGCTTCCTGTATCTCTCCTGTATCTCTCCTGTATCTCTCCTGTCACAGGCAGAGGCGGAGTATATTTGGTATCACTCCGCCTGTGACAGCAGCCGGCGCTATACAGGAAGTAGTGGCTCCGCTTCCTCTAGTGCCAGCTGAGCAGCTCTGTTCTTCTCACACAAAGATGCCACAGACAGCTCACATACAAAGGCCAGTGACAGTCAGTCCTGCAGGATGGCGTTCCTGCTGTGGAAAAAGTACAGGAACGCCGTTCCCATGCGTTCCCGGAGGACTCGAGCCCTGGTGTGATCCCTTTGAAAGCTGGAAATAATTGTAGTAGTCACTGCTACTACAGTGAACACCACTGTCTTCCAGGTACAATGCCAAGCGACTGCCTTGCTGCATAGTAACCACAGATGGTCGCCCACTTGGCCATTCACAGAACACCTTGCATTTATGTCAATGAATGCAAAACATTCTCTGAATGAATGAGGTGGAGAGGCAGGGCGGTGATGCCACTATCTCCAGATTGTCCAATCAGAGAATGCCTTGTATTCATTGAGAAAAATGTAAAATATTCTGTTAATTGCGCCCATACTGAATGACCCCTGTGTTTACCAGGCAGCAGGGCAGCCTCTCGGCATTGACCCCGGAAGACAGTGGTGCTCACTGTAGTAGGGGTGACTACTAAAGTGAGCTTGCACAGGGATCCCACAGGTATTACATATGCATAATTACAAGCTGGTCCAGTGTAATTATGCAAACAAATCAACACATACACTATATTACCAAAAGTATTGTGACACCTGCCTTTACACGCACATGAACTTTTAAGGCATCCCAGTCTTCGTCCGTAGGGTTCAATATGGAGTTGGCCCACTCTTTGCAGCTTTAACAGATTCAACTCTTCTGGGAAGGCTGTCCACAAGGTTTAGGAGTGTGTCTATGGGAATGTTTGACCATTACTCCAGAAGCGCATTTGTGAGGTCAGGCATTGATATTGGAGAGAAGGCCTTGCTCGCAGTCTGCACTCTAATTCATCCCAAAGGTGTTCTGTTGGGTTGAGATCAGGACTCTTTGCAGGCCAGTCATGTTCCTCAACCCCAAACTCACTCATCCATCTCTTTTTGGACCTTGCTTTGTGTACTGGTCCATATCTTTTTCTTGAGGGGGAATTACAGTGCATCCGGAAAGTATTCACAGCGCTTCACTTTTTCCAAGTTTTGTTATGTTACAGGCTTATTCCAAAATTGATTGAAAAATTGAATTCATTATTTTCCTCAAAATTCTACAAACAATAACCCCATAATGACAATGTGAAAGAAGAATTTTTAAAATATTTGCAAATTTATTTAAAAAAAAAATACAAAAAAAAAAATGACATGTACATAAGTATTCATAGCCTTTGCTCAATACTTTGTGGAAGTACGTTTGGCACCAATTACAGCCTCAAGTCTTTTTGAATATGATGCTACAAGCTTGGCACAGCTTTTTTTTGGGCAGTTTCTCCAATTCTTCTTTGCAGGACCTCTCAAGCTCCATCTGGTTGGATGGGGAGTGTCGGTGCACAGCCATTTTCATATCTCTCTATAGATGTTCAATTGGGTTCAAGTCTGGGCCCTGGCTTGGCCACTCAAGGACAATCACAGAGTTGTCCTGTAGCCACTTCTTTGTTATCTTGGCTAAGTGCTTAGGGTTGTTGTCCTGTTGGACGATCCTTTGAGATGAGCCTTCGCCCCAGTTTGAGGTCCAGAGTACCCTGGAGCAGGTTTTCATCAAGGATTTCTGTGTACATTGTTGCATTCATCTTTCTCTCAATCCTGACTAGTCTCCCAGTTCCTGAAAAACATACCCACAGCATGATACTGCCACCACCATGCTTTACTGTAGGGATGGTATTGGCCAGGTGATGAGTGGTGCCTGGTTTCCTCCAGACATGGAACTTGGCATTCAGGCCAAAGATTTCAATCCTTGTTTCATCATAACAGAGAATTTTGTTTCTCATGGTCTGAAAGTCCATCAGATGCCTTTTGGCAAACTCCAGACAGGCTGTCATGTGTCTTTTTACTGAGGAGTGGCTTCCATCTGGCTACTCTACCATACAGGCTGATTGGTGGAGTGCTGCAGAGATGGTTCTTCTAGAAGGTTCTCTTCTCTCCACAGAGCCATTGGACTGCCCACAGGGTGGTGCACTGTAAAAGCCAATCTTACTGCGCAGGTGCAAAGGGCACCATCTTGTGGAAGGAAGCACTCACTGATTTTTTTTGTTAACCTGGCATACCAGACAAGAAAAGCGGCACTGTGCATTGTTCATACATACAGAACATACCTCACAACTTCCGAGCTTCCGAGAATGAGGGACATGACAGGGAGGAAGTGACTTGCGGCGCACGTAGCAAAAAAGTGGGTGTGGCAAAAAATTAGAGTGGGAGGGTCTAAGAGACATGGTTAAACAAAACCTGGGCTTCCTTGTACTTATAAAATACATTGAGGCCAGGGCCTCCATAATTGCTGTTGTGTTAGCCTGTTAGGCCCTGACTTTTCACATGTAGCAATTTGGGATCTTTACTGGGCAGATGCAAAGGGCACCATCTTGTGGAAGGAAGCAGCAAAGCACACACTGATTTTTTGTTAAACAGCCATAAAGGACAAGAGAAGTGGTACTTTGCAGACACCGCAGAGTCCATACATACAGAAAAAGAGAAGATACTTAGAATGCGGTACACCCGGGAAACACAACAGTATCACAACAGCAATGGAAGACTTAGCCCAGCCTTAGTCAATGTCATTAAGGCCCTGTTCACATGTAGTGATTCGGGATCACAGGCTGGCAGTATCCCTATGATTCTGCCTGCAATTCCAAATTGCACTGCAATGCTGGCAAAATGCAGCAGATGTGTTTTTGTTCCTTTCATTTTTAGTTGCACCAAAACATGGTGCTGGTTTGGATCCTTATCCTTATCCTTAATTTAAATCGCTCAGCAATCACAGCAAAACCACACCACATTTTGGGGTCACTAAAAATGAATAGAACACAAACACACGTGCTGCGTTTTGCCAGCATTGTCGTGCGATTTGGATTGGGATCTGGGTGTGGCGGCAGGCAGAATCACAGGGATATTCTGCCCACAATCCCAAATTGCTACATGTGAACAGTCAGGGCCTAATAGGCTAACACAACAGCAGTTGTAGAAGACTCAGCGCCTCAGTCAACAAACTTTGACAGCAGTTCCCACAATCTCAGATACCTAGTTATAGTATGAATCAATGACATGAAGAAATTCTGCAATGCAGTTTTACAAGGGAAAGAGACACACACACACACACACACATATATAAAATCCAAAATTTTAAACTGCGCTCGGAAAACATCATTATTAAAACCACAGCTAATTGGTGATATAAGCAGCGACTCTGCTCTGCTGTGAGACAATTAACACAGAATACATTCAAATATATAACAAAACAGCCGCGCAAAGATAAAGTGTTAATAAAAATAATGTGATAATAATAATGTATGCGAGGCATACTAGCACATTATGCCATTAACTTCCAGGGAGAAGATTTTATGTGGGTTACTACCACTTTAAGCTGAGACCAGTAGGCCTAGTATTGCATGGAAAGGGTCAACAACTTCCTCAGCAGGACTACAATGTAGCAGAGTAGCAGCATACATTTAAATAGGGATTAATAACCTTCAGGGCAGCATTCAAATGTAGTAGCACAGCACTCCATACAGCTAAGGGTAAATCTCAGAATGTTCCCACTGTTATGTGAATGTGCAGATAGCACACACATTGGGAGAGAGAGCCTGTTCATTTGTAGGTTACCTTCCTTTTTTCAGAGCCAATCTGTGTCATAAAACAGATAACACAAGAGCAAAGAAAAAAAATCCATCCTGCCCACTGTGCTTATATTCAGAATGGCAGGATTGGCTTTTGTAAAAGATCATCAACCTTACATCCATTTTACACTTGTGACGAGACCAATCTCGCCACTGGGCATTGGAGAAGCCTGGTTGCTCGCCTCCTGCAATGTGACTATGGACCCGCTCATCAGCCCATGCTAAACGTAAACCCCATGACGATTTGACTGTGTTTGTGGCATTTTGAGCGCTCAGATCCAGGCTGTCTGGGGATGGGTTGAATGTGGGGGTTCTGTTCAGTAGACTGGGAGTTATGCATTTTTGTGTTTCTTTAACCATGTGGCTAATGGAGTCTTGCCTCTATCCTGGAAGCTAAACCATATTCCTGTAAACTGTAAGGCACAGGAAGTGCACTCCTAATATGGTCATTCCAGGAAGTCCAATGAGGAGACGGACTGTCTGAGGTGGCTCTCCATTCACCTATTGTCGGGTGTGCTAATGAACTTGCTTGCTGTCTGCTAAAAGATGTATTGACACTCAGAGTAATGTGTAACGAGTCAGGGCTCGTTAGGGAACCATTGTTCTGTGTCTGGCTATTGTGTACATTGATTACCCCCTGGGGGCTTCTGTCTCCTTGCACATGGCAGTCCTTCTGGTCAAGCTATTTGACCAATCACTGCTGACTCATTTTCAAGCCCTCATTTGCATGGCTGGAGAGGACCTTATGGGGAACTGCAGGTACTGTGCAATTGACCAATGGGAAAGCGGTTGTTGGGGGAAGGATGTTCCAAATTCTGTATAAAAGTGTGCTGTGTTCTTCCAATAAATGTTGTGCCTGTTTTAACCTCAACGCGAAGCCTTGTCTCGTTATTGGGGGGATTTATTGTATGCTGTTCCAGTTTGACTGCTAGGAGTGTAAACCCTTCATATGGTTTTTCCTATTCAGCTGTATGCAGCATTCATAAGGTTCCAGCTACACTGTTTGCACCATTCCTTGGTTTCCAGTTCGGGAGTTTGGTGTCCTGCAAGTAGCTGTGCCTGTAGCTCTGGAAGGGGAAGATCTCCTAAACGGTTTTAACCCTTTTGTGTCCGGGGTGCCGTTACAACACTCTAATGTTGAGACTGAGGTATGCATTGCAAGCATGAAATAAGAGGAGGATAAGAAGAAAAATTATGAAAGAGTTTATCAAAACAGAAAAAAAAAACTGAACTCCAACTGTTCTAGCAGCCCTGAACTTGATCCATGGTTGAAGTTTCCGATCTAGAACACAGCACACAAAGAGAGACACACCTGGAGGTTGTTGGTGACCTGTCATCCTGGAGTTAAGGTTAAGGTCCAGACTCCAGCACGGCAGCACTTCAGAGAAAATTGAAATGATCCTTCCACGTGTTACTGGCAAGCAGGCAGCAGGCTCAGCTGAGCTAAAAGCACTCAGACTCAGGCAGCTCCTTCCCCAAGTGACAGCCAAAGGCAGGAAGTGGCAGCTGGAAGAGAGGAGGAGCTGATCATATGCGTCAGTGGGTGGGATAGGTGCTGCCGCTCCCTTCCTCTTTGCTCTCAGTGCTGCTGTCCTCCTGGAAGCTTCTGTAACTAGCTGGACAAGACATGTCTCTGGAGTCTGTGTCTGGACTAGAGAGGAGGTGTGGAAGTGGAGGAGACAGATGAGAGCACTGTTAGCCAGAACCTCCCTCGTCCCAAGCCAAGCTTACAGCCCGGGCAGCACTCCAGGTGGTCAGGTGGAGTAACAGCAGGCAGCAGCATTAAAATAACAATGCATTAGAGCCTAGTGCGGTGCAAAAAAAAAAATATTTTAATGTATATTGTACACTGATGCTCTGGGGGGAGGAGGGGTTCCAACCCCCCCCTTATCTATGTCCCTGATGGAGGCCACTGCGCTTATTCGGACCTTTAATACTGCAGAATTTTTTTCTTTACCCTTCCCCAGATCTGTGCCTCGATACAATCCTGTCATGGAGGTCTAAAGACAGTTCCTATGACTTCATGGATTGGTTTGTGTTCTAACATGCACTATTAACTTTGGGACCTTATATAGACAGGTGTGTGCCTTTCCAAATCATGCCCAATCAACTGAATTTACCACAAGTGGACTCCAATCATGTTGTAGAAACATCTCAAGTATGATCAGTGGAAACAGGATGCACATGAGCTCAATTTTAAGTGTCATGACAAAGGCTATGAATACTTATGTACATGTGTTTTTTTTTTTTTTTTTTAATACATTTGCAAAGATTTTAAAAAAAACTTCTTTCACATTGTCATTATGGGATATTGTTTGTAATATTTTGAAGAAAATAATGAACTTATTTGGTTTTGAAATTAGGCTGTAACATAACAAAATGTGGAAAAAGTGAAGTGCTGTGAATACTTTCCGGATGCACTATATGGTGTTTTGTTGTTTTTTTTTAGGGGTTGGGCTTGGCTCCTTAGTTCCAGCATATTAAAAAACATTTCGGACAATTTCATGCTCCTAATTTCATCTTTTCTCATAGCTGAACTCCTTCATGCCTCTTATCAGTTTGGTTGCCCTTCTCTGCACTTTTTCCAGTTCCCCGATATCCTTTTTAAGAACTGGTGTCCAAAACTGAACTTCATATTCCAGATTAGGTGTTACTAATGATTTGTACAGGGGCAAAATGATATCTCTCTCTCTGGAGTCCATGCCTCTGGTAACCACTTTAGCCCCGGAGGATTTGGCTGCTCAATGACCAGGACCTATTTTGCGATTCGGCATTGCGTTACTTTAACGGACAATTGCGCGGTCGTGCGACGCTGTACCCAAACTAAATTGACGTCCTTTTTTTCCCACAAATAGAGCTTTCTTTTGGTGGTATTTGATCATCTGTGCGATTTTTTTTATTTTTTGCGCTATAAACCAAAAAAAAGCGACAAGTTTGAAAAAATTACAATATTTTTCACCTTCTTTTATATGAAATTCTCAAAAAAAAATGTAAAAATCAACATTTTTTAACATTTTAGGCCAATTTGTTTTCTGATACATATGTTTGGTAAAAAAAAGAAATCGCAATAAGCATATTTTGATTGGTTTGCGCAAAAGTTATTGCGTTTACTAAGGGAAAGATTTTTGTCATTTTTATTGTTTTTTTTTTTTTTAACGAGTAATGGCGGCGATCTGCGATTTTTTTGCGGGACTGCGACATTGCGGCGGACAGATCGGACCCCTGACTGACATTTTTGACACTTTTGGGGGTACCAGTGACATTACTACAGTAATCAGTGCTATACATGTGCACTGTTACTGTAAAAATGACACTGCAGGGAAGGGGTTAACTTTATTGGAGAAGGAGGGGTTAAGTGTGTCCCTAGGGGCATGCTTCTTACTGTAAAGGGATGTGGCTGTTTGTGTAACTACAGAGATATATGATCCTACATAGCAGGGCCGTATGATCTCTGCACTTACACAGGGGAGAATGACAGGCAGCTTTGTTTACATTAGCCACCTGCCTTTCTCCCTCTGTAATGGACGATCGCGAGTGACCGGCGGACATCGGGTCCGCCGGTCACACGCGCGGGGAAGTTAGGGAGCGATCGGGGGTGGGAGCGCGCCTCCGGCGGCACACGCTCGCCCCCTAGAGCGTCACAGGCTAGTGATGTACCCCTACGTCACTTTGCCTGTGAGGGGCTGACTGCCGCCGTAAATAGTCGTGCGGCAGTCGGCAAGTGGTTAAACAATGATAGTGTTCCTTCATTTTTATATTTTTTAAAAGCTCTTTTTTTTATAGCTTTTTTTTTGGTTAACAAACACTTTAATTCATTGTCCCATTTTGCATATTTTTAATTTTGGTACAAATAGTACCATTTCCCATGGTTGTTTGTAACATGGAACCTTCTTATCCTCTGCCATATCTGTCCCCCCATCTTTCCCCGTTCCACCCACCAATAGGGGCTGACCCCTGTCTGACCTGTCTGCCTCATTATAATCTAATTCACCCTCCCCCCTAGTTTAAAAACTCATCCAGCCTTCCTATAAACCTCTCCCCTAGCACAAAAGACCCCCTTCCATTTAGGTGCAAACCATCTTTAGCATATAGGTTGCACCCCAATGAAAAGTGAGCCCAGTACTCTAAAAACCCAAATCCCTCTTTCTTACACCAGGTCTTTAGCCATGCAATCAGCTCTCTAATCTCCCACTTTCTTTCTAGTGTTGCGCATGGCACAGGCAATATTTCAGAGAATATCACCTTGGAGGTCCTTCACTTCAACTTGCAGCCTAGTTAATTAAATTGGTTCTTAAGGAGCGTCCACCTTCCATATATTCTGGCATTGGTTCCAATAAGGACCAAGACAGCTGGGTCATGCCCAGCCCCTCCCAGTAATTTATGAACCCGGTCCACCACATGCCGAACCCTGGCACCAGGGAGACAGCAAACCATTCGGTTGAGGTGATCCTAGCGACAAATTATTCTATCAGTCCTTCTGATTATAGAATCCCCAATTACCTCCAACTGTCTAGGCCTACCTACAGTTCCCTCACCGCCTTTTACTAGACGGACTGCTCTCCTGGCTGTTAGGGATAGCATTGACATCTAGGGCATCCACCTCTGAGCTTGCCACCCCCACATCTTCACCCAACATGGCAAATCTGTTAGGGTGCTCAAACCCAGGGCTGGCCTTCCTTTTCTGTGAGCCCCTACCACTCCCTCTGACTGTATTAACCCATCTTCCTACCTGATAAACCTGACTTACCCCTCCACCCTCCCCAATAACCCAACAAGCCACCTGCTCAGCGAGCAGAGGACCCATTTCAGGGTTGTCAGTTCTACCCAGTGTTGCAATTTTCTCCTCCGCATCTCTAATGTGAGCTTCCTGGAGCGGTTGCTCCGTTATTGTATACATGCAGCACACTGTGCACTGCACAAAACCTTCAATCTTGCTAGCACACATTTTCCCGGTTACAACAATAATGCAACTAATATAACATTTCAGATGTTACTTACTGGTCAGAAGACTCCTGTTATAATCTCTTGTGTTAAACCCTGGTTTTTAACTCACCACTTTGTGGGAACAGTTTGGGGATGGCCACTTCCTGTTCTAACATGACTGCACACCAGTGCACAAACAAGGTCCATAAAGACATGGATGAGCGAGTTTGGGGTGGAGGAATTTGACTGGCCTGCACCTGATAGAACACCTCTGAGATTAATTCGAGTGGAGACTGCGAGCCAGGCCTTCTTGTACACATCAGTGCCATCAGTTTCCAGTACAAAAGTACTGGGAAATCCTGTGTTAGTTGGTTGACTGAAGAAACTAGCGGGATTTCATATATCTGACATGAATGTACTAGCAGATGTTTATAAATAAAAAAAATCACAAAAGAATCATGAGAAAAATGAACAGAAAACAGCAGCGTTGAAGAAAATATGTACAATCTAGTAAAAAAAACTAAGTAAAACCAAAAAGGTGAGAGCGTTAAAGTCTTAAAGGAGCAGGTCTTCAGTTTTTAAGTGCCTAGTGTCCATTTCTTCAGTAAGCAGCCGTATAACCCCTATGTTTTAATTATCAAGCTATGTCCCTTAACCACTTGCCAACCGCCGCACGACTATCTACGTCGGCGGTCAGCCCCTCACAGGCAAAGTGACGTAGGGTTACGTCACTAGCTTGTGAGGGTCTAGGGAGCGAGCGCGCGCCCCCGGAGGCGCGCTCCCGCTCCCGAGTGGTCACGGACCCCCCCGCGCGTGTGACCGGCGGACCCGATGTCCGCCGGCCACTCTGCGATCGGCGGGGGAGAGGGAGAAAGTCAGGCAGCTTGTGTAAACAAGCTGCCTGTCATTCTCCTCGCTGTATGAGAGCTGATCACATGGATCTACTATGTAGATCCGTTGATCACTCTGCATACAGCTGAAGCCCCAGCCAATCACAGTTAGAATCACGCCCCTAGGGACACACACAGCCCCTCCCTCTCAAATAAAGTTAACCCCTTCACTACCAGTGTATTTTTACAGTAACAGTGCATATGTATAGCACTGATTACTGTAGAAATGTCACTGGTAACCCCAAAAGTGTCAAAAATGTCAGTCAAGGGTCCGATCTGTCCGCCGCAATGTCGCAGTACCGCAAAAAAAATCGCAGATCGCCGCCATTACGCGTTAAAAAAAAAAAAACAACAAAAATGACAAAAATCTTTCCCTTAGTTAGTAAACGCAATAACTTTTGCGCAAACCAATCAAAATACGCTTTTTGCGATTTTTTTTACCAAACATAGGTAGCATAAAACAAATTGGCCGAAAATTTTAAAAAATTTTGATTTTTACATTTTTTTTGGGGGAATTTCATATAAAAAAAAGGGAAAAATATTGCTATTTTTGCAAAATGGACGCTCTTTTTTTGTTTATAGCGCGTGATCAAAAAATCGCACAGGTGATCAAATACCGCCAAAAGAAAGCTCTGTTTGTGGGAAAAAAAGGACGCCAAATTCGTTTAGGTACAGCGTCGCACGACCGCGCAATTCTCCGTTAAAGTCACGCAGTGCCGAATCGCAAAATACCCCCTGGTCGGAATGGGGGTAAAATCTTCCGGGGCTTAAGTGGTTAATAGATGATCGAGAAAACTGTTTTCTAATATAGCCATGTACTGGGCTAAGCAGGTACTGTATGGAGGAGAGGAGACACTACTGTGCTTAGTAACTTTTACTTTGCTGTAATACTCTAGTGCCCTTTCTTTATCACCACTGAATAAGAGGCAGAGGATTATGGGGTTTGTATAACTGAAACCACCTTCTTACATTGTATTTATGTCTGATTAAACTGCAACTCCAGGAAGCCTTGCGTGTACCTTCCAGGAAACATTGTGGCAATAGGAGGGTCAGGAGGCCTTATACGGAGTTTCAGTTGTCGGATTTGCTCTCTTGGCACTCCAGGACTGTAGTGCGCACATCAGGGTGTCTTCAAGAGGGGAAGGCCCTCAGCTACACAGCGGCTGTCTCTTCCTCAGCAACAGTTCTCAGGTGGTGCAGCAGTCATCACAGCAGTGTATGTCTTCAATTACACAGAGACCATCACCACCAGCACAGGAGTCTCAGCAGGACTACTGTCATATCTATGGATAAGTGAGAGTGCCTTATGCACAACCATATCACATCCCTCTGAGGGCAAGCCCAGTTATACTAATAGCATTCTGAGAGCAGAACTCTGCCCAATGAAATACTATACATTCTCCATAGATACCTCTCTACTAACAGAACCATTAGCATTATAGCTAAGGGCCTCAGAGTTAAAAATAGGGCCCTGATATTGCCGGCAGAAGATTTAAGATCCTCTGCAGGACATTCATTAAGGCATTAGGGTACTGTCAGTCCTTAGGATTGCTATCTTCCTTTCCTTTCTCTTCCTTAACTACAGCCTAGGCCTAGCATATCCCTGGGTGCTCTGTGGGAGCATAGCCTCTTGATCCAGTAATTTCCCAATCAAGCTGCCATAGTTGCACTTCGGGGGTATTCTCACAACTAAGCTGAGTCCAGTTAGCTATTTAATTTCATGCCAGTGATCTTACAGTTACCATTTATAGCTGTTTGTCTACCTGTCTACAGCAGTTGATACACCTGATTGTTGGCATTGTTACAAAGTTGAGTCGTGTCAACACAGCAGCATTCTATTTTATTACTTTGCCTAATGCTTCTTTTTTTCTTTTTTTATGCCGAAAGGTAGTTGTTACAAACCTTTTTGGTGTGATTGAAAGACATATTACTAAACCTACAGTGTCAGAAGGGTCAAAGTGTTCTATAGGCTGGAGTATACTATACTGTTCAGCGGCTCCTACAGGGGTAGCGCTATACTAACATAAAACTGGGCTGAACATTCTAACGAGCACAACTTGTTAAATGTAGCAAGTATTTATCATCTGGTGGCTTTAAATAAAAGCTACATTTACATTTGCTTTGGTTCTTACTGTAAAGGAAGGTTACAACATCCTGCACTGAGCATTTACCCACATCGGTATCAACAAAAGCTTAGCAGGTTCCAGCAGGGATTGTGTAACCTGTGTATACTTTATTGTACACCACCATCTCACATACTGGTTTAGAAATTCCAAAATTTTTTGCTAGAAGACCCCGATCAGGCCAGTGATAACATATGAAACAAACCTGGGTGCTCTCATAGCAAGATGAAGTATGTCATAATTGCTTAAAGAAGGACATGTTGAAAATGAATGGTGCAGAACCTAAAGCAGAAAGCTGAGGTGTCAGAACAAACTAGGAGATCTGTTAAATGTTTGGTAACATTGCTGTTATAAAAATGAAATAACAAATCAAATAATTCCACCAAGAGCATTCTATCAATTGGGCCTATATCCCAAAGACAGACCTAAATGGTGATGGAGATAAGGGATTTAATAAGACACAGCACAGTTACATAGTAGAAATTGGAAAGCAGTCGCTAGCAGCAAACTGGTATTAATTTTTTTTTTTTTTTTAAAAAGCCAAGGCTACTCTAGCTTGTAGGGCCAATGTGAAGCATCAGTCTCCTGTACTGAACATGAAAAATGATGGAGATTCTGGTTGGTGCCCATAGGAAACATTGCCATGGGCATTGAAAGGTCAGGACCCAATACTGATTTCTGTTGCACCTAGCAACCATATCCCTTCTGCAATTATTCTAGTCTAGGTTTAGAAGGTACAAGCCTTCTTTTCAGTAGAAGAGAGTAGACGGTAAACTAACATTTCCTCACGGTAACTATTGTATAGTCTCATATAATGGCTACAGAAGCATTCCAACGTCATCCAAGGCGTGTATGACGAATGATTTGATTAAGATTGGGTCTGCTGGTATTTGGTTAGGACAATTCAACTGTTGCCCAGGGCAGCTTGCTCTTGTAATCAAGGTTCCAGGAACGATACTCATTAGTGTAATAGGTTGTCATATCCGTACATCCACTAGTGTGGTCTATAATATGACTGAAGAGACTTTTAATAACAATAAAAAAAAAACTTCACAAAACAGGTGAAAAAAATCTTGTGTAATCATTAAGACTTTATGTCCACCCCAAATGAGAGTGTCTTAAAACCTTCTGCATTCCATGTGCCATCATATCCTTGTTGAATCCTGGTTACAGTAAGAAAATGTCTAATAAGAGATCCTTCACAATAAAAGTGCATCTTGTCCTATAAGATGTTCTTCAAGTATCCTGGAGATGATCGTTGACCAAATTCTATCCATCTAATTATAGTCACCCCTTCCCATTGTCCACCATCTATTCTTAGGAGCTCTTTAAATTATATTTTTTTAAACCCCCTCTAGATAGAACTGCAAAATAGAAAAAAAAAAAAAAAAAAAAACAGAACAAGCACCACTGTCCTTAAAGCACAAAGACAGACAACACCATCTATATAACGAGGTGCCTTGGTCTTCTCTAGGCAGAAGAATCGGAGAAGTAAGCACACGACCTGCAATTGCTACAGGCTTCCAACCAGGAGATGGAATTTCTTAGCAACAAGGTAAATCACTTAATCTATATTACATAGTATTAGAGTCTGCTCCTTTATTTTCCTTTCATGCATGTTGTCTTTTAGTAAGCATACCACTTACTGAGAGCCTGAGGCTGGGTTCACACATGTTAGGCTGCTGTTTGCAGTCTTGAGAGTTTCTGTTTAGCAGTTTAGGTGTGATTCAGATGCAAATTTTTGCCTGAATTCGCACTTGAACCAGACCCAAAAACGCATAGAACCCTTTTCAAAACCGCACCGCGCCTGCCCCGGACATGTGTGAACCAGCATCCAATTTCACATATAACTAACTATGTAACTATGTATATATGTGAGCCCAGCGTAATTGTAGAAGTTTCCTAAAGCCCTTGCTTGCTGTGCAGTATGTCAAATAACGGGGCATAAACCATTACTCAAAATACTGAGCACTTACCTTTTTAAAAAATATATATATATATTTTTACAAAATTGTAATTCAACTGTGATATATATAATAATATATTCATATATTCTTGTGTATACATATTCATAAATACACACACACACACAGTTGTATGTTAAGCTTAGGCACCCCTGGCTAAACTACATATTTACTTATTTTGTAAGTCAAAAGTAGTAGTCAACGTAGTCAAAAGTAGTAGTAAACAACCACACAACTTGTGCATTACAAAACAATGAATTCTCAAATGTTAATACACGGTCGATTTTTATATTACAATTTTTTTAAAAGTAGAAGAAAATTGTCATTGTGGCATGTGCAAAAGTTTCAACCCAGTAAGAGCCTTGAAAATGTGGAATAGACTCCACCAAGAACTAGTTCTGGACAGCTCTGGCCAGTAGATTGTTTAAAAAGAAAAAAAAAAAGCTGGATGCATTCTGAAAAAAGAAAAGAAAATAACTAGATATGAATGTATCTATAATGTATAGGTAATAACACCAGATATTGTTGATCCAGGGTATATCTGACTGCCTTCTTGGGGATCATGTAGAAATTATTGTCCCCTGATGGAGCAAATTGGATAATGCTTTATAGGTTTTTTTTTTTTTTTTTGCCTGCCTTTTGGGTATAGGGTTCTGTAAATGGTGGTTCTCTAGTTACCTATGGTATTTTATTTTCCATTAGTTGAACTAGATGGACTTTTTTCGACCTATGTAATCCTAGTATTCAATAGCACCCCATTTTGAACTGATCACAGCTTGTGCACACTTTTTGTACCCAGCAAAGCGTCCTTCAGTTCTTTTTTGAAAAGTAGTCTTTTTTTTACTACTTTTTCTTGCAGATTCCTTACAGTTCTAAGATGTTCTTTGGTTATGTGGCATGTGCAGCCTGTTTAAAGTATATCTAAGCCCATTATTATATTATTAGAGGTATTTTAGATAGTGTTGACAGCTTATGAAGAGATTTACGTATTCTACATTCACATCAAGCTTAAAAACCCATCTATAAACCTTGTCTATAGCCATTCCCATTTTTAGCTTCAGCTTCTTAGAAGGTTCACATTTGGAATCCAGAATTTAACATTTAGTGGAGTTTTTTGCTAAGCATGTCACACCACTGGCTGCCACACAAACACAACATAATGGATCCCACCCTCAACAGTTGGCAAGGTGTTTTTTAATCAAATGCCTACCCTTTCTTTACCCAAACAAAACTTTGGTGATTGTGGACAAAGTGTTCAATTTTACCTAATTATTGCACAGCACTGGTTTCCAAGCCTCTGGCTTGAATGGATCCTGCAGATACCTCAGATGTTGAGGTTTGTCATGAGACTGCAAAAAGATGCTTTCTGCTGAATACTTGTCCATACAGATCATGTTTGTACAAGCAATGCTGCACCACGGAATGATGCAACACTACTCCTGTGTTAGACAAACCTTCTTGCGGGTCCTTCAGTCATTGAAGGGTTTGCCTTTCTGGCCAGCATATATGCATTTCTCAGTTATTTGAGCCACAAACTAATATAGCGGTTGTGCTTTTCCATTCCATATGTGGTATGACAGCATAGCCGGTCGGAACAGACAGGAAGCTGCAGTGTGACAGGAAGGAAAGTGAAGCCAAGCTCCAGCCCGGGATCCAGTGGATGAGAACCACTGTTCTAAAGTAGATCTTGTCCTGATTTTCACAATTTCCAGTAAAATTACAGAAAGTGTAAATTGCAAGCTTGAAGCATTTTTTAGTTTTTACCTACTCCATAAATATTAATTAGCTTAATTTTCAGATCCTTTCCTAGTTGCTCATGGTTGTTGAGTAACAGTCTAAAGTTTGTAGAGTTAGATTTTATCAGAATCTAATTTATTCATTTTTTTTGTTTTATAGATTTACAAAAAAAAAAAAAAAAAAAAATGGCTTTTAAAGGAAAAAGAGATAAATAGGGTCAGGGACCTTGCAAACAAAGTGTCCAAAACTGTACATGCCCCAATTACTATTCTATGTGGCCTTATGGCTGGTTCACACCAAACGAGTTGTGGGGCAGGCTTGCTCCATGCTAGTTTCCTGCACTGCCTTCAAAACACACTGCCTTTGTGATCTACAAAGATTTAGATTTGCGGAATAGACTCCCTCAAGAACCAGTTCTAGCCAGCTCAGTAGATTGTTTTAGAAAACAGCTGGATGCATTCCTTATAATGCACAAAAAATAACTGCATACTAACACTTCTAGGTAATAAAATTAGAGGTAGTTGATCCAGGGAATATCTGGTTGCCTCCTGGGGAATTAGGTATTAGTTTATTTTTCCACCACTGAAGTAAATTGGCTCATGCTTCATAGGTTTTTTTCTTTCCTGTGGATCAACTGTGGGTATATGGAAGTGTTTCTTGACCTTTTTTCAGTCCCGGCACTTTTTAAAAATTAGGCAGCCGAGCCTTAAATGTGTAGTGCTACCCCCAAAGGAGCTGCTTGGATATTGGGAAATAACAAATGAACAAGGCTATGGGGCTTCCCCTATATGTGGCCAGTATGTACAAATAAGTTATAGTGAAAAGATATAAGATATCTGCTGTACAATATATACACAAGTTAAGGCAGAACTCTACCAAACACACTTTTACTTGTGCACTCCCCACCAAACAAAAAATGTTTGGTAGGGCAGGATAATCAATCAAAACCTGACAAACTAACATATTGTACATACTGTACTGTGAAGTATACAGTGGAATGCCTCCACTGAGGGGTAGAAGCTCCTTGCAATCCTGCAAAGGAAAGAGAGAAAAATACATATGTACATTACTTTTACACAACCTAACAACTAACAGTGGGAACATCCTCCCCGCAGAGGCGACCTTTCCACCTGACATGCATCTACCACTAAAGTTCCTGTAGATGCAAATTCTGTGAATCCTGCCCCTAAGGGCAACTCTTGACATGTTGTCTCTTTGTCTTCCTGCAAAAGACAAAACAAACATTCTACCTGCTCCAACTAGCTAGACCTGTTCAATGACCATTTTGAACTTTAGCACATACGACCCAATGCATAAAGTCCCTTTTAAGTAGCTGGGTTCAGACTCTCTTAGCCAGACCCAAGAGCCAGCATGATGAAATGTGTAGTCCACTCAACTGGTACGTGCAATGCCACCATTCTTGCGGCATCGGGAGCAACACATCTTCTACTTGTGGCACATCATTGCCTGAGCCTACAGCAATGACTCACTTGCATGCAGACAACAATAAAGAATTAATTAAACTGGAGAAACTTTCAGTAAAAGTCCTTTTCCTTAGCACTTTACTTATAGGACAACTGAAGGAGCGATCAGCATAAGTCCTTCCTCCAGCACTTCACTTGAAGAAAGGTAGCGAGAAACTGCCCTCAGACATGGCAGCAACTCACACAAACTTTTCTTGGCAATAGGGCCCATTAGCCAAAGAATCTTCGCAAAGGGTCCAACGCTAAAGGATCTTCGCTAAGTGTCCTTTGAGCAACAAGGTGTTTATCCCCTGCAGGTAGCAGCCCCTGGATAAAACAGGAGAAGTCCTTTGTAGCAGAAGTCCCTTTCTCCAGATGATAGAGCAAACTCCCAGACATCCCTGCTTAAAATTTGGGAATTGCCCCTGGCAACAATATTAGCAAACTTCAGACAGTTTATTCTGTTCCTCAACAGCTGTTCGGGCACAGCAGTTTGTGAAAGAACTGGTACTCTTCTTTCCTTTTTCCAGAGGCTCCAAGCACAGTAGTCTCTGAACTCAACAGAACTTTTTCATACAACAAAGGTTCAGCTACATTAGATATCATCAACTTGAACGTAGCTTAGCAATAGAAATCTGGGTGCAGTATCTGGACCATTTTCCCTTCAGGGCCCCAGATATTGCTTGACCATTCCAAATTCTTCTTTCCAGACCGTCTGACCAATACTCAGTCAATGTAAATGGATCTTTCCAGACCCCAGTTTTCTTTCACTGACAGAAACTCTTCCCATAGCTGGGGCTTAGACTTGTTTCGATTTTAGGATGTACATAAAGTCCCAAACTGCTTCTTCACTCCAGGAAACCCTCTTTACCTCTATCTCCTCCATGATCTCCCTGGGAGCATAGGGGTAGTTGTACCCATACTCCATGGCTACCTTCTGCTGCATGAGCCTTTAAAAACGAACTTCTGTCTGTCATCTCTCTTAGGCGGGGCATCGTGGGTCTCTGCTTTCTTGATTAACAAGGTAAAGGCTTTGTTCTCAGCTTGAGCCCAAGCATTAGTGCGGGGAGAAGATAGATCAGAAGCTCTGTTTCCATAGGCCTCACAGAATCCCAAATTCTTGGCGCAACGTATAAGAATGGTCTCATGCTCACAGTCCTTATTATGTAGGTCAGAGCATGGAGAATGCTCTCCCTTTACAACCTCACAGTCCCACTCTGTCGTGACTTCTGACCCCCCACTCTGCAATCCCTTCCTCTATGGATCCAAAGAGGCATTCAAAACTGGACGACCCCACATCCTCAGCCCCTCCTCACCTTAGGAACTTGTAGACTCCGGCCTCTGGATCCACTGGGGCCCCTCTACCCCTCGAAGAGCCAAAACGACTTGCTGCAATTACAGCCAATGATTGCTGCTGCTGACGCCCAGCCCTGACCAGCTGGTAGCTCTGAGATGCAGGTCTCCCTGGTTTGGCAGGTGGTGTGAGTGTAGGCCACTGGTCCCGACTCCTCAGATTTTACTAAAAGGTTAGTTTTCACCCTGGGCTGTGTTCACTTCACTTGACATTTTAGCTTAAATTTGCTAAAATGATATTAAAGGCAATTATATTAAAAAATGAATAAACGTGATATTTACCTGCTCTGTGCAATGGTTTTGCACAAGGCAGCCCCAATCCTCCTCTTCTCAAGTCCCCCATTGGCACTCCTGGCCCCACTCTCCTGCCAAGTGTCCCCAGAGCAAGCAGCCAAGCAGGCTTGCTTCAGAGCCGTGACTCTGCCCCACCCCCCCCTCTCTTCTCATTGGCTCACTGGCTGTGATTGACAGCAGTGGGAGCCAATCGCTCTTGCCTTAGCCAATGGGGAGGGAGAGTCTCCAGGAACCTGAGGCTCTCATGCACATCGCTGGATAGCAATGGGGCTTAAGTAAGTATAAGGGAGGGGGGCTGGTGCACAGAGGACCTTTCTTACCATCATAAGATAAAAACCTTGAGCCTTTAGAACAATTTTAAGAATGAATATGAATCTGCTAGTAAATTTATACCATTCTGTGTACATACCATTAGATAAACATGTTACATCTATGGCCTTAAACAATGTTTTGGGAGTTCTTGGGTGCTCCATGATGTACTTCTAATAAGCAAAAATCTAAACACATGTGTTCTAAAGTATTTACTGCCTTTTCCTTAGGCTCGGTTCACACTTATGCAATGTAGGAAACACAGCGAACGCTGTGTGTTTCCCGAATCGCATTGCAAAACATCCATGCGATCTGCGGTGGTGTCAATGTTATCTCAACGACACCCCGAAACAGATAGCAAAACACAATGTGATTGCCCAGAATCACATCACATGAGTGTGGACACCCATGCAATGTGATTCAGGTGCAGGGAAAAAAAAGGGGCCTGCACCATTTTGGTGCGAATGCGATGCGATTTCAGCCATACTAAGTGTATTGCTAAAATCACACAGCACAGACATGTGATGTGCACAGGAATGCTGTGCAAATCACATGTGATGTCTGAAGTCGCACCAGTGTAACCCTAGCCTTAAAGTGTACGTATACTTTCAGCAAGATTTTCCCAAAATCCTCTGCAATTTCATATGCTCTATGGCCGCTTGCACATGGGAGTATAAAAATGCCACGTGTTTTACTGATTTGAGATTAGATGCATTTTTGTTTATGGAACAATGCACACGTAGATTAGTATTAAAGCGATGAGTACAGAACAGTAAAACAAAAATAGAAAATGTTACATTTGAGTGCAGTAATTTACACGCATATGTGTGTTTATTCGTCTATAAGCATGTTTCTGCGAGTATAATGAGTATATTAAACACTGGCAATGAAGAAGGATTTTTTTTTACAAACAAAGTGTTCCTTTATTGAAACCACAACATTGTACAATTATGGCAACATGGAAGTAATCAAGCAAGTACAATGCACATTTACAGTGACTCAAAATAGCATAATATCATCATCAAACTTGGGTATATAGGTTACAAACAAGCTTTAACAAAACCATTATAGATAAATCATCAACCACCCAATCCATACGTAATAAACAACGCAGCCATCCACAATTGGTCAATGTAATCTTAGGAGGGAGGAAAAAAAACCCCCAACCCTCCACTTAAGCTGTCCGAGGCTGCCATACCTTCTCAAATTTTTTAGGGCAATTCCTATAAAAATATGTTCGTCTATATAGGAGAATTTCAGCATTAATAGATTTTTCCCATGAACCTACAGAGGAAGGGGGAACAGGAGTTCCATCTGAGAATCATTTTTTTTCTTTGCATAATAAAACCAAAACGAATGCAGTAATTTAGTACATCTAGGCCTCAGTTCGTCATCCTGAATCCCCAGTAACATCAGTTCCGGTGAAACCGGGAGAGACATTTGGAGACGGTAGTTAATAAACTCAATCATCCCCCCTTCAAAAGCAAGCCACTCATGGGCAGCTCCAAAACATATGCAAGTACGTGCCCACATCTTCTCCACACCTTGTACAGCTCGGTAACCTCTATGGGAAAATTTATTGCAACCGCTGGGGAGTGTAGTACACCCTGTGTAAAAATTTAGTCTGAATGAGTTCTGTCTCGGGAAGAGATCAACAATCTAGTGCCATCTTCAAAACAGCCCTCCCAGTCCTCTCTGTCAAGGTCAGGTGGGTCAAACTTCTATGACTCCCATAGCCTGTCCATCTTGGGAGAGTCAACGCTTAGCAGAGCTAGATAAAGGGTAGAGAGAGGATTCTCCAGTGACTCTTGCGCCAAAAGTTCTTCAATAGGGTCCATGGCTAGGCTAGTTGGAAGTGCAGGTTGCATGGCGTAGTTGGAAGTATCTATCGAAAGAGCATCCATCCCGGAAGACTAAACTTGGCCTTAAGGTCAGGGAAAGGAAGTTGTGTCCCCCCGCTGTTAGCACATCTCTCAGAGTTTTGATCCCATACCTGGCCCAAAGTTGGGGGTAAGGCAGGGAGCGGAAATGTGGGAGATTGGGATTCCCCCAGAGTGGACAAAACGGTGACCATCAATTTGTCTGCAGAAGTCTACGTCTAGCCACCACCCATACCCTGAGTGTCATCCTTGTGGGGTGAGGAAGTTCATCATATGCTCGCAAACATCAAATTTTCCAGCTCACAAAGTGAGCCTAAAACAGCCACTTCTAGGCATACAGCCACATTGGTCGAGAGAACACAAATCACCAGCGGACTGTCACAATGGCAGCTGCCCAGTAATACGTCTGGTAGTCCGACGGTGCCAACCCCCTGCACCTCACTGGGAGGAAAAGAGTCAACTTTGTCAGCCGGGGAAGAGCACCCCCCAGATAAAAGTCCCAACACATATATCTATTTCTCTAAAGAAAGGATTAGGTATCCAGATGGGGCAGTTCCAGAAAAAATAAAGAAATTTATAGAGAAAGATCATTTTAAGGAGGTTAAGACGACCCATGAGGTTCAATGGAAAGGACATCCAAGAAGCACATTTGGACCAGAGTTGAGAGAGCAGAGGAACCAGATTGAGGTCAGAAAATCTCCCAATATCCCTCCCCACCTGAATACCCAAATACCTAAATTGTTGGACCCACACCAAGATGGTAACAGCCTCGTCCGACCGGGACAGGGGGTCCAAAGGAAAGATTATTGATTTTGACTAATTGATGCATATCCCTGAAAACTGTCTAAACTCATTAAAGGCTCATGGGCAGCCAGCAGGGATGAAGAGGCATTACTCAGATATAGGAGAGCATCATCGGCGTATAGAGAGATTTTCTCCTCTAGAGATCCAATCCGCATTCCCTCCACCAGTGGAGATCCTTGAATGAGGATAACCAGTGGCTCCGGGGTCAGAGCAAAGAGGGAGGGGGGACAAAGGACATTTAGTTGCAAAGGGGTACCTGACAGCAAAGGATCCTGATAAGTTGTTGTTTGTCCTAACCCAGGCCCTGCGTGTGTGGTATAGCATTTTAATCCACTGAAGGAATTTAGGTCCTAAACCAAATCTATGCAGAACCTCCCATAAGAACCCCCACTCCACTGAATCAAATGCCTTTTCGCCATCGAGAGAGGCTATAACCTGTAGGGTGAACCCCAGCACTCATGGGTTTCAGTAACATTTTGACTGTTGAAGCCAGATTGAAAATTATTTATTAGACAAACATGTAGGTAGACAGACATGTTTGGAGAGCAATTCAGTCACATTACATTCTGTTGGTTTGAAAACATTTGCTCTAGCTAGGACACCTAATACAATTTATACATTCTGAAGTGGGTGGCATCTATCTAAAGTTTCTTTGAAGTCACATCTTGATTGAAATGCGGAATAGTTGTTCACACAGGCTTGTTACATCCAGTAAACAACTGAACAGGTCTTCAAAAGCCTAGATAGCAATCTAACAGCTAGAGGTGTAAATGGCTTTTGAACACAACAGCTGTTATACAATATGACTTCTCACAACATATACATCCAATATATCTGCTTAATCATAAATACATGTTTGATAATCATAAATAAATGTTTGATAAATAAAATGGCTGTTCCCTTTTCCCCATCAAACCCTACGTCCACTATTAGTGTGATCAATGGAAAGGTTCAGGAAAAGGTGATGGGGTTAATGTCGGTGGTCTTCCCAGGCATGAATCTGGTTTGATCAACATGGATCAGCTCCTCCAGTACAGTAGACAAACGATTAGCTAGTATTTTTGGCCAGGATCTTGGCTTCTACGTTAAGTAAAGAAATCGGTTTATACGAGGAGCACTCCTCTGGGTTCTTAGCCGGTTTGAGCACCAATAGCACCGCCGCCTCAGCCATAGAGTCAGAGAGAAAACCTAAAATAAAGGACTGTTTAAGGAGAGTAGTTAATCAAGGTGCAAGCAGGTCTAGATGTTGTGAGTAGAACTCAGTTGGTAGACCATCAGCCCCTGGAGTTTTACCAGATTGGAGCTGACCCATAGCCAGTTGGACCTCCTAAAGGGTAATGTCTTGGAGCTAACCTCTAGGTCAAGCGTAGGGAAGTCAACCCTGTCAAGAAAAGATGACAATTCAGAGGGAGTGTACTCAACCCGAGAGGAGTACAGCTGTCTGTAGTACTGATGGAATCGTTCGTTAACAGCACCAGATGCGCACAGTAATTCTCCTAATGCCCCCAATGTGTTTAATATTAAACTGGCCCTTAGCTAGCCATGCCGGTAAGCGCCCTTTCTTATTGAGATATTCAAAGATCCACTGAGCCGTACTAAGGAGGGATTTCTGGCTTAACTCACAGCAGGGAAACCTCCCTCAATGCAATTTGCCAGGCCCTATAATTACTCTGATTAAGGTCATGTACATAGGCAGCTTCTTTCAATGTAGCCTCCTCCTCCAACCTCTCCAAAGTCTGCACTGATTCCCTGCGGGCAGCCGCAATATGAGAGACATACTGCGTCCCAGGTCACCACGGGGGTCACCACGGGGGTTGTGGTTCCCTCATTCTGTAGCCAGTAATGACAAACCCCCTCCTGGACAGCCCCCTTAATAGAAGGGTCTGCCACCCAGTATCTGGACAGTCTTCACAACCCTTCCACCAGAGGCACCAAGGACAGTTTCACTGACAAAAGGGCATAATTAGAGATGCCTCTGGGCAGAATCTTCACCTCACAGACTCTATGGACTGTAGACCTACTGGCATAGGCCAAATCAAATTCGTGAAAGCATGTTGAAAGAGAACGAGTGACATGTGAACTCTCTGGTTGTAGCATGAAAATGCCGTCAGACATCTGTGAGTGAAAATGTGTCTGCTCATTGAGCTAAAAAAAAAAAAACATGTAACAGTATATCCAATATAATTAACATAGGGTTCTCAAAAATTTCCACATGATTTGATAATCTGAAAAAATTCTACCTCTTTATCGGGAGCATATGTGGATGAGATCCGTGGAGCTACCTTCTTTTCTGAGACTGTAACAACTGTTGGATGGGCTTGGCAGCTCCTTTGGGCATCCTTTATACTAATGGAGTTTCCCAGGGTCATCTGCTATTTCTCCACATTCTCGCCCTGGCCTTTTTTTTAACCACTCTTCTATTTTTGTTTACATTCCATATTTTTAATAAAATTGGGATCAACTGCACGGATCTTACCTGCATATGCTCGGTTGGAGATATAGGATTTTTCAAAACACCTTCAACTTACATGTGGAATGTTATTTCATTCTATGTAATCACGTGAAAAATCTTAAGAACCCTATGTTAATCATATTGTATATGGCATTACATATGTTATTAAAAATATGTTTTGTACATTAAACCTTAGGTTTTACAATATTGTTGTTGTGATGACATTTCCCATATGCCCTTGAAAGTACTGTGCTATTCTAAATGTAGCTTTGTGAATATTTCAGGCACTATTCACACTTGTAAAAACTCCAAAGTTGCACCGACTTTAGAGTGCAACTTTGTATGGGTGCAACTTAGATATGATTTTGGCTTTAACCAGTGATAATGGACAACTGCTGCACACAAGTTGGATTATATAACATTCAAGTACGACTTTCATGCAACTTTTTAGGGTTAACATTAAAGTCTTTGGATCTCAAGTTGCACAAAAGTTTGACCAAAGTAGTGCATGAAATACTTTGAGGTCACTGCAACTTTAAATTGCACATATATGATTGGTTACCATTGGAAAACATGGGGAACTACTTGTGACTTTGATGTCCAACGCTGCATGACAAGTCGCACAGGTGTAAATGGAGCCTTAGGATGTGGGCACTGCGTTATTTTAACGGACAATTGCGTGGTTGTGCGATGCTGTACCCAAATAAAATTGATGTCCTTTTTTCCCCACAAATAGAGCTTTCTTTTGGTGGTATTTGATCACCTGTGCGACTTTTATTTTTTGCGCTATAAACAAAAAAAAGAGCGACAACTTTGAAAAAAAAAAAAACAATATTTTTCACATTCTGCTATATAACATTCACAAAATGTTTTTATAACATTTTGAGGCAAATTGTTTTCTGCTACATATTTTTGGTAAAAAAAAAAAAAAAATTGCAATAAACGTATTTTGATTGGTTTGCGCAAAAGTTTTTGCATCTACTAACTAACTACAGGAAAGATTTATGTCATTTGTACTGTTTTTTTTTTTTTTTTCACTAGTAATGGCGGCAATCTGCGATTTTTTTGTGGCCCTGTGACATTGCGGCAGACAGATCAGACCCCTGACTGACATTTTTGACACTTTTGGGGGGACCTGGGACATTACTACAGTAATCAGTGCTAAAAATATGCACTGTTACTGCAATAATGACACTGGCAGGAAAGGGGGTTAACATTGTGGGTGATCAAGGGGTTATATGTGAGCCTAGGGGAGTGATTCTAACTGTGGGGGGGTGGGGCTTCTGAAATGACCATAGAGACATGTGATCTTATATAGAAGGATCACATGGGCTCTATGATCATTCCAGAAAGAAGAACAGTCAGCTGTGTTTATAACAGCTGACCCTTCTTCTCTCTCAGCGGGAAACGATCGTGGATGTCAGGCGGCAATCGGAGCCGCCTGCCCTCTGAATCGGCTTCCCCACTGACGAGCGGAGATGGGAGCACGCTGCTGGCCGCGCACGCTCACCCTTTGGCCTCGTCCAGGCGAGCGACGTACAGCTACGGCAATTTGCCTGGGAGCGACTGCCTGCATTGTGTATAGTCAGAAGAACATGCAAAGAACTCGAAAATCAAACATTAGGAGCTGCCATAAACCAGTATTCATGTTTAGGTTTTTTTTTTTTTTGGGGGGGGGGGGGTCTGGATGCTCTGTTCGGGAGAATAAAGCACCAGCTGAGCTTTCAGCCCATAGAAAATCCCAGCTATTTTCCTGGGACCCCACTTCCCTGAATCAATTGTGGGCACAGCTAGCAACTGCAGACAACAATGTACAGCTAAAAGCTGTTGATTGCATGCTGTTAACTGATTTTATTTCTTTATACCAAATACTTCTGCAACTCATTTCAAGATTTAAAAACAACTAACACATGAACCATCTATTACGCATAGATTGGCAGGTTTGTACTCTCAAGAGAGTTAAACTTGATTGCTTAAGGAGAAAATTTCACTGGAGTTCTGGGAGAAAAACAACATGCTGGTAACAAAGAAAACCTGTCACTTGCCCATTCTTAAAGAGAATCTAAACCCTGGAACCTGCACTTCAAAAAAGACAGGCAAAGGGCAATGGACTAATCACCAGTCGTCTCCCTTCCGTTGATTTTTTCCCCGTTACTGATTTACCATGTCTTATTCTGTACTGTGTCTCTATGTGGTGGTGGCCCTAATGGTAGTTATGTGCATTCGATTGCTGGTTGCAGTCAGGGCCGCTGATAGGGGGGGACCACCAGTCCTCTTGTAGGGGGCCCAAGCAAACAGGGAGGCCACGCAGGGAGAAGGATTATTGATGAACGACATTACAGAAATCTTCCTCCAGCACCTGAAAGCTGATCTCTCCCCCTCTCCCTGTTGCCAGCTTTTATCTGCTGACAATGAAACTGGTTCTAATGTTTTGTTATCTCTGTAACTTTGCTTCTCTCCCTGCAGTTCTTCCTATACTTGTCCCAGCCTGTATATTTTTTTTTTCATCTCTCTCCCCCTTTGCTCTGTCTTCCTGACAAAGTCACAGCTGATCAGCTGTATTCCCATGGGGTGAAGATTTCACTGTTACACTGGACCCATAGCTGCCTGTTATCTTGTCCCAGTGATGTTTAATGTACTTTATGTAGCTGGGCTACCCATTTCTTTCCCCCAGACTGCTTCCTGATCAGTGCAACTTTGCTTCTTCTCTCCTACACTGTCAGTTCCCTCTGGATTAGGGTTACCAACTCATCCTTTTAAACCAGGACACATTATTACACAGGTTCTATGGCTGATTAAGGTGGTAATTAAAGTCACTTAGTGCCTTAAGTGCATTATATTAGCCTCCGAACCTGTGTAATAATATGTGTCCTGGATTAAAGGGATGAGGTGGCAACCCTACTCTGCATCCATGTTTCAACTCCTTCTATTTAACCATTTACTAACTGATCTGGCAGGCGTAAACTCCATTTTTTATCTTGTATCTACAGGTAAGACTATAATAGGGCTTACATGTAGGTACAGTGAATATCTTATAAATGTAGCAGCTGGTGATCGCACCGATGCATGTGCACTGTGCTCTCAATGGATGACATACCATCCATTGAGAGAGCTGTGCTGTGACCATGACACCCGTGCGCATGCGTATGAGTTACATCATTGCAGTTTGGCCTAACGACTGGAGCCCAAGAAACCAGAGAGAAGACCAGACAGAGATAGGATCCCTCTTCGTAGTGAGAGCACAATTCTGGAGAGATCTTTTTTTAGGTTAGGAAAATAAAATTGGAGGCTTATTCCCACAGGTACTCTGGCTGTATGAAGAAGAGGTTTGGGCTGGAGCCATCTGTCATTCTATGAGGATGCAGCTTCTGTATGAACACAGCCGCAGGCCCTAATTGGACAGGTGTGCAGGTGAGTAATTCCCAAATGCACACTGTCTGTGTTCTGGCTGTACACCTGCATCCCCACGCCTGTCAAATTAGGACCTGCAGCTGTGTTCATACAGATCCAGGTGGTCACATAAATGAACCACTGATTCACAGACCACAGCACCCATGGGCATGAGGCCCAACACCTCATTCACACACAGAGATTTATTTATCAACTCAGTCATGTCATGTTGTATTTGTTTGCTAGTATTGATTTTATTGTATTTTTTTGGAAATAAAGCTTTAATGTTTTCTTTTTGGGGACTGTCAAATAGTCTGTACGGGGCCCCATGATTTCTATCAGCAGCCCTGGTAGCAGTCCTTTAGATTGAACTCCTGCAGATATACAGTTATGAGGTTATAGGCACAGGAGTTCCTAGCCACACTTCTATACCAAGAAGTGCACTGCTAATTTTTTTCTTTTTTTTTTTTTTTTTTAGGTAAAGGTTTAGCCCCCATTCACATTAGGTCGCTCCAACTTCGGGGGCAACCTGTGAAGTCGCGTGCAGCGCGACTTCGGCGCGACTTGCACGGACTTCATATAATGAATGTCTATGCAAGTCGCCTCCAGGTCGCCCCGAAGTAGTACAGGACCCTTTTTCTAAGTCGGAGCGACTTGTGTCGCTCCTATTAGAACGGGTCCTGTACTACTCAATGGACCCGACGGTGCGCGACTTGCCAGGCTGACCAAGTCACCTGGCAAGTCGTAATAGTGTGAACCGGCTCTCAGGGTAAATTTTCAGGCTTCTGCTTAGACACAATTAATACTTCTAAATGTTCCCTATAACATAGTAAATATTCATGTTTGAAGTTCAGGGGCATTTTAGGTAGATATTCTCTCCTGCTGTTGTATACCTTCCCCATGCTCCCTGCGGTTATGCTTGCTTGCTGGAGCCATTGGAAATTCTCAGGTATGAGGAAGTTTGTGACCTTCTTCCCAAGATGCAGTGCTTGGCACCTGAGTGGCTATTTGAAAGGCACAAACACTGCCATTTGAAAAAAGGGAATGCTCATTATCTCTGTTTTTCTTACAGCTTATCTACCAAAGTAATACTAGCCAGTTCTAAGTGTCCTTCTCTCTAGAGTTACATTGCACAGAATGGTATAGGGAGACTCCAAGGTAGGGGAAGTAGACTCATGACTGAGGGACTTGCAGAATACCGACAATTGCGCGGTCATGCAATGCTGTACCAAAACGAAATTTACGTCCTTTTTTTCCCACAAACAGAGCTTTCTTTTGGTGGTATTTGATCACCTGTGCGATTTTCATTTTTTACGATATTAATAAAAAAAAGAGCGAAAATTTTGCAAAAAAAGAATCGACATTTTCTACTTCAACAGTTAAAAAATATCCAATATATTCAATGTTTGTCATATATTTAGGCCAAAATGTATTTAGCTACATGTCTTTGACAAGAAAATTCTCAATGAGTGTATTTTTAACCACTTTAAGACCGGAAGATTTTACCCCCTTCCTGACCAGGCCATATTTCGTAATTCGGCACTGCGTTACTTTAACGGACAATTGCGCGGTCGTGCGACGCTGTAGCCAAATGAAATTTACATCCTTTTTTTCCCCCACAAATAGAGTTTTCTTTTGGTGGTATTTGATCACCTGTGCGATTTTTAATTTTTGAAAAAAAGAGCGACAATTTTGAAAAAAATAAAAAAACAGTATTTTTCACATTCTGATGTATAACATTCCCGACCCAAAAATTTTACATTTTAGGCCAATTTGTTTTCTGCTACATATTTTTGGTAAAAAAAAAAACCACAATAAGCGTATTTTGATTGGTTTGCGCAAAAGTTATCACGTTTACTAACTACGGGAAACATTTGTCATTTTTATTGTTTATTTATTTTTTACTAGTAATGGCGGCGATCTGCAATTTTTTTTGCGGGACTACGACATTGCAGCGGACAGATCGGACCCCTAACTGACATTTTTGACACTTTTGGGGGGGACCAGTGACATTACTACAGTAATCAGTGCTATAAATATGCACTGTTACTGTAAAAATGACATTGGCAGGGAAGGGGTTAACACTGTTGGTGATCGAGGGGTTAAATGTGTGCCTCATGCTTACTGACGTGTGTGGGGGGAGGGGTTTGAGTGACACAGACACAGATCGCAGGTTCAGCTATGCTGAATCCTGTGATCTGTCACTGCCTGTCACAGAGGAGATCCTCACTCTTTCCCCGACGATCGGGGAAGAGCGGCGGTGATCAACGCCTCTCCTCCCCTGGCCCAACTCCCGCTGTGTCTGAATACAGCGGGAGCGAGCCTCCGGGAGAGGGAGCCGAGCCGCTCTGCTGCAGTAGCAGCAACGTGAGTGGTCGGCTAGACGTTAACATAAACAGAATGACATACAATATTAGAGGATGATGCAGTCAATGCATGCAATACATGAAATGTACACATTAGTAATTGCTCCTAACAAGGCCTAGGGTATTTGAAGGCACTGACAATGCCAACAAAACCTGGCTGTATCTGCCACCCAGTGAGAAGGCCCCCAGTTACTACTACAATGCCTCAGGGACAATGGTCCAACTATGTATTCCCAGATACAACCAAGTAAAGACAAAGTTACCAATGTAACCTTATTGTTGGGAAGGGATACCCATACCCAAGATGGGTCCAACCCATAATCTTCCAAAATGCTACTCCAACACTGCCTTCAAAGACCCAGTAACCCCTGCCCACTGCCATGCCATGGGGAACATAAAAGACCAGTACACAGAAGCAGGTATTCGAAATAAAACCAAATCACAAAATACCAGTAAAATACAAAAAACAGAAGGCGGCACAAAGAAACCAACTAATGCCCAAAAACAATAAGCCTTGGGCAGGAAGGGTGGGAGAAACTTCTCCAGTGTTGGTAAAGCTCCGACTTAAGCCCGAAAAGGTTCTGCCTCCTCTCCTCATACTGGAGACCACCCCTTGATTCCTCAAATCTCCATTCCAGGTAAGTAAAATTCCTTATTCAAAAAAAACACCCCACCCTCTGTACAACTTCACCTCCTCTGCACACCCCAGTTATGCTGGCTCTCCCCTTAGCTTTGCTCAGTTCCAGGCCATATACTGAACTCCAGCAAAGATATCTGGGCACTGGTTCCCTTGAGTGGTATAGGAGACCTGTTGAATCATATAGTAAACCCATAAATGATATGAAAATTCTGATTGCACTGACTCCCTTTTCAATCAGTTTATTGTGGAAAATGCTGCAGATAATTAATGCATGACTGTATGTTTGTGCATGCATATCAGTGTATGTATGCTCATGCCGAAAAGCAGTCATATAGTAGGGCGTCGATTTCTTGTTTAGCCCTCTGTGGGGGGGGGGGGGGGGGGGGCTATGAGAAATGGCCCTCCCCAAACAGGATATTCTGCTAAACCTGTAGGTAAAAAAGAAAAATAGTACCTTTGCTAAGTTAAAGAGTGGGTTTGATAATAAAGTTGGCACTGCCTCCACCCAGGACAGGGCCTCGTTGAACAGAGGGAATCCCTTCCTGGGAAATCAAGCAGTAATCTAATCAAAGTAATTGGTTGCAGAGGAGCTACATTATTAGCAAAGGGTCCAATATCAGTCCTGGTGGAATTGTGCACATATACTTGCGTATAAATATTAATAAATAATAAAGATACCTCCAGATTAATGTTGCAGCAAAGTTCAGTTGCCCCTGAGGATGATCAGGATTCAGTGTTCATCTTTGTGTTGGAGACCTGAAAAGAAGATCAGCGATGATGAGTAGATCTCCTCATCTTGTTGTCCAACCAGCTTGAAACGCGGCTTCTTACATCTAGAAACTGTGGTGTGGCACTAGAACTCTATAATTCAGAGTCAGCCTATCTACTCTGCACTGCACTTATTTTTATATCATCGTTTACTCAATAAATACACTGCAATATTGCAGCGCTTGTACTTTTCTATTGTTCAAAAATAATATGGTATAACCTATAATTTATTACAAAGACTGTTATATTGGTCCTTTGTATGCTTATTCTAAGACAACACAATGTTCTATTTGTGCTGCTGTTTTAGTTTTCTACTGTTCTTAGGACTTGCTGTAGTTAAAGGCTATAGAGCCATCTACAGATAATAATTAAGTACTACCTACCATTGAACGATGACTACTGTAACGTATTTCAAGCTGGACTCTAGACATTTTTTTTAAAAGACAAATCTGATTTCTGTTAATGAGGTGGTAAGTAAAACCTTAGATAAAGGAGTGGCTGTGGAAGTAATATACTTGGTTTTTGCAATAGTGTTTGTTCCCCACATACGGCTAATGTGTAAGATAAAGTCTACAGTTTAGAAAATCAGTTTGGAAAGGGATAGAAAACCGGCTAAAAGACCGTATTAAGAGAGTAGTGGTTAATGATTCTTACTCTGAATGGCCTAGGGTTGTTAGTGGTATACCCCAAGGTTCAGTTTTGGGACCCTTTTTTTAAAAATGTATTTATACATGATATAGTCTTGGATTAAAAGTACCATTTCAGTCTTTGCAGAAGACACCAAGCGTTGCAGTGGAATAACGTCCTTACAGGCCGACCTCAATGCACTTGTTTAATAGGGCAACTTTGTGGCAAACGGTTTAATGTTGATGTCAAATTGTAAATGTAAAGTTATGCACTTGAGGGCTAAGAATATGCATGCATCATACATATTATGGGGGAGTACAACTGGGGGAGTCAATGGTGGAGAAGGGTGTTCTGGTAGACCATAAGCTTAATAATGCTTAACACAATGCATAGTTGCCAACATTTAAAAAAAATTTCCAGGGACACTTTACAGCACAGCTATCAATTACTTACCACACCCACTTCCATGAAGCCCCGCCCACTCTGCATAATTAATATTGCCTATTTATCAGATTATAGAGTCTACTCAATATAAAGAGAATTACAGGAGATTAAAAAGGGAATTTCAAATTTAAGGCCACAGTAGCAGAGTTGGAATAATTCTCCCATTCAGCTGCACTACTTCTGCGTAACATTTATGGGCAGCCCGATTAACAGACACTTCCAGGGACAATATAAATTACCTGGGACAGGCTCCTATTTCCAGGGACAATATAAATTACCTGGGACAGGCTCCAATTTCCAGGGACTGTCCCTGGAAAAAAAGGGACAGTTGGCAAGTATGACAATGGCAAGCAATAATTTCCAAAGTGAGCAAAATCCTTTCTAGTATTGAGAGGTATAGACTACAAAGAGAGAGAGAGATCATTTTACCCCTGTACAAATCATTAGTAGAACCTAGTTCAGTTTTGGGCACCAGTTCTTAAAAAGGATATCGGGGAACTGGAGAAAGTGCGGAGAAGGGCTTCCAAACTGATAAGAGGCATGGAGGCGCTCAGCTATGAGAAAAGATTAGAGGAACAGAATTTATTCTATCTTGAGAAGAGGAGATTAGGAGAGGATACGATCAACATGTATAAATAAATAAGTGGTCCATATAGTGAACTTAGTGTTGAGTTATTTAGATCAAGGTCATCACAGAGGACCTCTCTGTGTAGAGGAAAAGAGATTTAATCTCTAAATACGGAAAGGCTTCTTCACAGTAGGAGCTGTGAAAGTGTGGAATAGACTCCCTCAAGACCTGGTTCTGGATTCTTTCCTAAATGTACATAATATAACTGGATGCTAAGATCTATAGGTAAAGTCGATCCAGGGAATATCTATTTGCCTCTTGGGAGATCAAGAGGGTTTTATTTCCCCTGCTGGAGCAAATTTTTTTCCCCCTTTATTGTTTGAACTAGATGGTCTTGTTTTTTTTTTCAACCAGACTAACTATTTAACTATGTAAAAAGAGAAGTTCAGGTTTCAGAAAAAAAAAAATTATACTCACAAAAGGTGAATGCAGCATCAATCTGAATTGCACTCCTGTGATCTACACGAGAAGTATAGCCAAAATACACTATATTATAATTATTATTATTATTATAAAGGATTTATATAGCGCCAACAGTTTGCGCAGCACTTAACAAAATGAAGGAAGGCAGACATTACAGCTACAATACAATTGGAACAAAAGGAATCAGAGGGCCCTGCTCGTTAGATATTACCAAAAGTATTTGGACACCTGCCTTTACACGCAAAGGGACTTTAATGGCATTCCAGACTTCGTCTGTAGGGTTTAATATTGAGTTGGCCCACCCACCTATAACAGCTTCAACTCTTCTGGGAAGGCTGTGCACAAAATTAGGGAGTGTGTCTATGGGAAAGATTGATCATTCTTCCAGAAGGGTATTTGTAAGGTCAGGCACTCATGCTGGACAAGAAGGCCTGGCTCGCAGTCTCCGCTCTAATTCATCCCAAAGGTGTTCTATTGGGTTAAGGTCAGGACTCTGTGCAGGCCAGTCTAGTTCCTCCACCCCAAACTCACTCATCAATGTCTTTATGGACCTTGCTTTCTGCACTGGTCCAAATCATTTAGTGGAGGGGGGATTATGGTGTGGGGTTGTTTTTCAGGAGTTGGGCTTGGCCCCTTAGTTCCAGTGAAGGGAGCTCTTAAAGCGTCAGCATACCAAGACATTTTGGACAATTTCATACTCCCGAATTTTTGGGAACAGTTTGGGGATGGCCCCTACCTGTTCCAACATGACTGAGCACCAATGCACAAACAAGGTCCATAAAGAGTCCTGACCTCAGCCTGATAGAACACCAGGGCCGGACTGGCTTACCGGGATACCGGGAAATTTCCCGGTAGGCCGGCAAGTCCGCCCAGCCCTGGGGCTGCGAACACCTGAAAAAAAAATGGCTGCAGCCAGCCCGACATGCGCACTGACATGTTGGCGCCGGGCGGTGTCATTTTTAAATGTAAGGCTCCTTTGGTCCAAATGGTAAGTGAGACTTCTCCTCAGGGGATGCAGTGCTGCGGGTATGGTACAGGAGATTCTCCTGTACCATGCCCGCAGCACTGCATCTCCTGCACTATGCCCGCTGCCCTGCATCTCCTGTACCATGTCCACAGCCCCTGCACCATGCCGGCAACCCTGCATCTCCTGTACTATGCCCAGAGCCCTTCATCATGTCCACAGCCCCTGCATCTCCTGTACCATGCCCGCAGCCCCTGCATCTCCTGTACCATGTCCGCAGCCCCTGCACCATGCCCGCAGCCCCTGCATCTCCTGTACCATGCCCACAGCCCCTGCATCTCCTGTACCATGCCCGCAGCCCCTGTATCTCCTGTACCATGCCCGCAGCCCCTGCATCTCCTGTACCATGTCCGCAGCCCCTGCACCATGCCCGCAGCCCCTACATCTCCTGTACCATGCCCACAGCCCCTGCATCTCCTGTACCATGCCCGCAGCCCCTGTATCTCCTGTACCATGCCCGCAGCCCCTGCATCTCCTATAACATGTCCGCAGCCCCTGACATCTCCTGCACCATGTCCGCAGCCCCTGACATCTCCTGCACCATGCCCGCAGCCCCTGCATCTCCTGAAGCATGCCCGCAGCCCCTGCATTTCCCGCACCATGTCCACAGCCCCTGCATCATGTCCGCAGCCCCTGCATCTCCAGTACCATGTCCGCAGCCCCTGCATCTCCTGCACCATGCCTGCAGCCCCTGCATCTCCTGCACCATGCCCGCAGCCCCTGCATCTCCTGTACCATGTCCACAGCCCCTGCACCATGCCGGCAACCCTGCATCTCCTGTACTATGCCCAGAGCCCTTCATCATGTCCACAGCCCCTGCATCTCCTGTACCATGCCTGCAGCCCCTGCATCTCCTGTACCATGTCCGCAGCCCCTGCACCATGCCCGCAGCCCCTGCATCTCCTGTACCATGCCCGCAGCCCCTGCATCTCCTGTACCATGCCCGCAGCCCCTGTATCTCCTGTACCATGCCCGCAGCCCCTGCATCTCCTATAACATGTCCGCAGCCCCTGACATCTCCTGCACTATGCCCGCAGCCCCTGCATCTCCTGAAGCATGCCCGCAGCCCCTGCATTTCCTGCACCATGCCCGCAGCCCCTGCATCTCCTGCACCATGTCCGCAGCCCCTGCATCATGTCCGCAGACCCTGCATCTCCAGTACCATGTCCGCCACCCCTGCATCTCCTGCACCATGCCCGCAGCCCCTGCATCTCCTGCACCATGCGCACAGCCCTTGCATCTCCTGCACCATGTCCGCAGCCCCTGCATCTCCTGCACCATGTCCGCAGCCTCTGACATCTCCTGTACCATGTCTGCAGCCTCTGACATCTCCTGTACCATGCCCACAGCCCCTGACATCTCCTGTACCATGTCCGCAGCCTCTGACATCTCCTGTACCACGCCCGCAGCCCCAGACATCTTCTGTACCATATCCGCAGCCCCTGACATCTCTTGTAACATGTCCACAGCCTCCGATATCTCCTGTACCATGCCCTCAGCCCCTGACATCTCCTGTACCATGCCCTCAGCCCCTGACATCTCCTGTACCATGTCCGCAGCCTCTGACATCTCCTGTACCATGTCCGCAGCCTCTGACATCTCCTGTACCATGTCCACAGCCTCTGACATCTCCTGTACCATGCCCGCAGCCCCTGACATATCCTGTACCATGTCTGCAGCCTCTGACATCTCCTGTACCATGTCTGCAGCCTCTGACATCTCCTGTACCATGTCTGCAGCCTCTGACATCTCCTTTACCATGCCCGCAGCCTCTGACATCTCCTGTACCATGCCCACAGCCCCTGACATCTCCTGTACCATGTCTACACTTTTAACCGGCATTTGCTAATATATATATATATGTAGCCTGGTCGCAAGGCTGGTGGTGTTCAGACTGTTGGTTGTTATTAAATTTTCTACACAGTACTGATTTGTTGAATTATGGTAGATGTAGTTCGGGGAGGAGGGGACCATGGATCACCAGTGTGACTGAACTCTTCTCCCATGGAGCAAAGGGATTCACGGAGCCTGCTGGGAGTGTGTTTATAAAGGGGGGTGGGACCAGGATTTGCTCTCTTGCCTCGAGGACAGCACGCTGTGAGGAGGGAAAGAGCTGCTGCGGAACGCAAAGACGAATAGGCCGGAGGCCTAGCGGACAGACACCAGAGACAGAGTGAACAGTGTGCGGAGGGGTCGCGGTAATCGGCCAAGCAGAGGGACGCCCTGGGAGGCTGTGATTGTTGCTGAGGAGAGCGAGACACTGCTGGAGTGGATTGTTGAATGCAGAGCTCGTCAGAAATCCGATTTAAAGTGTCTACTGAACTTCTAGATTGAGTCAGGGCAGGTCTGAAAAGCAGATCTAGTAGAAGGTCACCTCAATTCAAACGGTTGCCACAGGACACTGTAGCATTGAATAGTGCGTGGCAGATCAGAAGGCCTGGGCCCTCCTTTCTCAGTTCTAATTGACTGTCACCTGTGGACTATAAAAACCTATCTTCTCCCTTTCTGTTTGGGTTAACATTAATGGTTATTCCTGTGTGGATTACAGTTAATTAACCACCTTTACTGTGGATTACAAATACTTTCTTTGGATTGGTTGAGGACACCTTTGCCGGCAAAGACTAGCAAGGCCTTGCTCATCCAGGAGACTCTAGCAATTCAGTGTAATGGGGGCCCCATAGGTTACAGAGTGCACTCTGATAGATAGCTTAGTGTTAAGATATTGGAGCTACTTAGAGGTTATTAATACTGTTAAGCATTTCTTGTGGTCACTCTCGCATTACACTTGAGAAGGAGTGTATTTACAGATTTTCTGAAATATCAATTCTCCATTATATATCAATATATATATATATATATATATATATATATATATATACACACACACATGTTAGGATTGTTCTTTGATCCTGAGTGCTGAACCTTATCCAGTTCCAGGTTGGGGATTCAGGATCTTTTTATCATTAATATTTCTGTGTTGACTATTTCATTGAGACTGTTTGTGCATTTTACAAAACGCAAGTTAAAGACAAGTAAACCTGATTCTTTACTGCAAGTTCTGGTGGTTTCTTATAATTTACAATGACAGAAACTATAGTGTCAAGTGGGCTGGATAACACTCAGGGCAATCGAAGTGAGGAGGATTTGTGTACACCTAGCCACTCCCCAGGGGGCAAGGCTACATAATATATATATATATATATATATATATATATATATATACATACATACATACATACTGTATATGAAGCCCTACATGCTTTCACATCTGTCTTGTCTATACAGTGGGTACGGAAAGTATTCAGACCCCCTTAAATTTTTCACTCTTTGTTATATTGCAGCCATTTGCTAAAATCATTTAAGTTCATTCTTCTTCCTCATGAATGTACACATAGCACCCCATACTGACAGAAAAACACAGAATTGTTGACATTGTTGCAGATTTATTAAAAAAGAAAAACTGAAATATCACATGGTCCTAAGTATTCAGACCCTTTGCTCAGTATTTAGTAGAAGCCCCCTTTTGATCTAATACAGCCAGGAGTCTTTTTGGGAAAGATGCAACAAGTCTTTCACACCTGGATTTGGGGATCCTCTGCCATTCCTCCTTGCAGATCCTCTCCAGTTCTGTCAGATTGGATGGTAAACGTTGGTGGACAGCCATTTTTAGGTCTCTCCAGAGATGCTCAATTGGGTTTAAGTCAGGGCTCTGGCTGGGCCATTCAAGAACAGTCACGGAGTTGTTGTGAAGCCACTCCTTCGTTATTTTAGCTGTGTGCTTATGGTCATTGTCTTGTTGGAAGGTAAACCTTCGGCCCAGTCTGAGGTCCAGAGCACTCTGGAGAAGGTTTTTGTCCAGGATATCCCTGTACTTGGCCGCATTCATCTTTCCCTCGATTGCAACCAGTCGTCCTGTCCCTGCAGCTGAAAAACACCCCCACAGCATGATGCTGCCACCACCATGCTTCACTGTTGGGACTGTATTGGACAGGTGATGAGCAGTGCCTGGTTTTCTCCACACATACCGCTTAGAATTAAGGCCAAAAAGTTCTATTTTGGTCTCATCAGACCAGAGAATCTTATTTCTCACCATCTTGGAGTCCTTCAGGTGTTTTTTAGCAAACTCTATGTGGGCTTTCATGTGTCTTACACTGAGGAGAGGCTTCCGCCGGGCCACTCTGCCATAAAGCCCCGACTGGTGGAGGGCTGCAGTGATGGTTGACTTTCTACAACTTTCTCCCATCTCCTGACTGCATCTCTGGAGCTCAGCCACAGTTGATCTTTGGGTTCTTCTTTACCTCTCTCACCAAGGCTCTTCTCCCCCGATAGCTCAGTTTGGCCAGACGGCCAGCTCTAGGAAGGGTTCTGGTCGTCCCAAACGTCTTCCATTTGAGGATTATGGAGGCCACTGTGCTCTTAGGAACCTTAAGTGTAGCAGAAATCTTTTTGTAACCTTGGCCAGATCTGTGCCTTGCCACAATTCTGTCTCTGAGCTCTTCAGGCAGTTCCTTTGACCTCATGATTCTCATTTGCTCTGACATGCATTGTGATCTGGAAGGTCTTATATAGACAGGTATGTGGCTTTCCTAATCAAGTCCAATCAGTATAATCAAACACAGCTGGACTCAAATGAAGGTGTAGAACCATCTCAAGGATGATCAGAAGAAATGGAAAGCACCTGAGTTAAATATATGAGTGTCACAGCAAAGGGTCTGAATACTTAGGACCATGTGATATTTCAGTTTTTCTTTTTTAATAAATCTGCAATAATGTCAACAATTCTGTGTTTTTCTGTCAGTATGGGGTGCTATGTGTACATTCATGAGGAAGAAGAATGAACTTGAATGATTTTAGCAAATGGCTGCAATATAACAAAGAGTGAAAAATGTAAGGGGGTCTGAATACTTTCCGTACCCACTGTATATAATACACTCTTCAAATGTGCTTTAAAATGCATGGTTTTCCCTTTTATGAACAAGAAAATAATGGCGCTATGCTGTTGGGTCGGTATAATAATGCTATGAGGCTGGTATGAAATAATTTCCAGGCTGAATTTTATTCCCAGTGTGGCCCTGTAGAACACCTTTGGGAGGAATTAGAGAATAGACTGCGAGCCAGGCCTTCTCCCCGACATCAGAGCCTGACCTCATAAATGCGCTTCTGGAAGAATGGTCAAACATTCCTATAGACACACTCCTAAACCTTGTGGACAGCCTTCCCAGAAGAGTTGAAGCTGTTATAGCTGCAAAGGGTGGGCCAACTCAATATTGAACCTTACAGACTAAGCCTGGGATGTCATTAAAGTTCATGTAAAGGCAGGCGTCCCAATACTTTTGGTAATATAGTGTAGCGTTGGCCATACTTCTCCTTTAATTTTGCAAATACATGACTTAAGAGGTGTATGCCACTTTACGAATATTTATCATTTCTGTAATATTTTCCTGTTCACTGAGGCCAGAAGTATATAGTAAAAGAGGTTATGAGAGGTTATGAGATTTACAGCTCTCATATAGGAAAGCCACAGTGTTGTTGGCCAGCCCCTCTTCCCAACTGCCAATTTACAGAACACTTTGTATTTTGTGAATGGTTTACTGCAGGGGTGTTAAACTCAATTTCATCGTGGGTCGCATCAGCATTATGGTTGCCCTCAAAGGGCCGGTTATATCTGTAAGTTTAGATGTCCAGAGCACCCCACTCCCCTTTACACCCTTACATGAGATGTCAAGAGTCACCCAACCTTCCTTACATGACAATGCACCCCCTTACCTTGTGCTGCTGCCAGAAAGAAGATGCAGGTGGATCTGGGAAGAAGTGCAGGGTCTGGAGGAGAACAAGAGGAAGGCTGGAGTCAGCTTCCAGAGTCTGCTGAATGCTGAGACCAGGGGAGGCAGAGGCAAGGTGGTGTTGCGGCTGCATGGAGAGGTGCAGGATCTGTAAGAAGAGTTCTGTCCTCCTCTCTGCTGTGGACTGCTGAGAAGGGGTGGGCAAAGATAAGCCTTTCTGCAGCTGCACATTGGAGTGCAGAATCTGCCACAGGAGTTCTGTCTTCTCTGCTGCTGACTACAGAGACAAGGTGGAGGCAGAGACAAGGGGGGTGCCGCAGCTGCAGGAGAGGTGCGAGGGCCACATGAAATGGCCTGGGGGGCCACATTCGGCCCACGGGCCTTGTGTTTGACACCTGTGGTTTACTGAATAGAAAGCATCATGTGAACAGGGCAAAACAACAAAAGCTTACCTAAAGTCTAAGGCCCCTTTCACACATATGGTCCGTTCAGTTCATCAGTTCAGTCACGTCAAAATGTACAGTTTTTCATCCATTTTTCATCCGTTGTTTCATCCATTTTTCGTCAGTTGTCATCCGTTTTTGTCAGTTGTCATCCGTTTTTCATCAGTTGTCATCCGTTTTTCATCTGTTTTTCTCAGTTGTCATCCGTTTTTCGTCAGTTGTCATCCGTTTTTCATCCGTTTTCATCCGTTTTTCATCCGTTGTCATCCGTTTTTCATCCGATCCGTTTTTTTGACGGATGAAAAATAGGGCATTCATCCGTTAAAAAAAACGGACATTGACGGAAGCGGATGAAAACGGATGTTAACGGATGATCATCCGTTGTCATCCGTTTTTACATAAAGATACAGTGATGTCCGTTTTTCACGGATGGATGAAAAACGGACAAACGGACAGCATGTGTGAAAGGGGCCTAAGTTCAAGTAATGTTTAAAAAGAAGCTGTGACAGGTGTGGGTGGAACAGAACACACGTGGCTAGCAGGAGTACACACAAGGCTTTTATTGAAGAACAGGTGGTGGGAACACAGCAAAGATAGCAGAGTTCTGCTAGGCAAAGGGCTAAGTCCATAACACAGGGCTAGGCACACAGCAGGGATAGCAGCGCTCTAGTGGGCAAAGGGTTACATTTGCACACAGGCTTGGCACACAGCAAGGATAGCAGAGTTCTGGCGGGCAAAGAGTTAAATCCATACACAGGCTGGGCACACAGCAGAAATAGCAGCATTCTGGCTGGATCAGGGCTAAGTCTGTAACTCAGGGTTCTCAGGGCTAAATCCTCAACAAGAACACAGCAAAGCACAGCAAGGGTTAAGGGAACTCACAAGCCAACAGGGGCCTCAGTATAGGAAGTCTTGGCAGCTTGGCAAGGAAAAGGAGGTCTGGCGGACAGAGGTCCTTCATAGGCACAGCACAGGTCCTCAGAGGGCTGTGTGTCCTGGCCCCAGCATCTAGACCACACAGACAGCAGTTGCAGGTAGGGCGGAGAATAACGTCCCAGGTTCCAGAAAGCCACACAGACAATGCAGAACTACAAGTCCCAGCAGAGCAGAAAGCAAAGCACGTCCCATATGGAACTGTCTCCACAGTTCCATGCATCTATTTAGACCTGCAGCCATAAGCTACTCCGTCCATCACTGAAGAGGCTCTCTCTCAAAAGTCTGACAATTTCTGCCAGCATAGGGTGTGACGAGACCCTTGCTCGCTCTGTCCGCTCTCCCGACACTCCTCTGTTTCTAGTCAGTCAGCTTGCAGATCGCAACATCTGAAGGTTCGGTCAACCAAGGATCCGGGATCTGAACTACAGCTATGTGCCGTCCGGAATCCATTAGAACACACATCAGGCAGGCTGTATGTAAGTTCAAACAGGAAGACAATTTATTTGAAGAACACAGCACACTTTTATACAGAATTTGGAACATCCTTCCCCCAACAACCGCTTTCCCATTGGTCAATTGCACAGTACCTGCAGTTCCCCATAAGGTCCTGTCAGGATCTGTGTCATTACGTGGGTCACCTGCTGGTGGCACTGTTGTTCCTGGAACTGAGGGGCGCAGTTCCAGGGCCCACCAGCGGGTGTCTCCCAGCAGCTGCACTGTTCTTTTAATTAAGCTGCACCTGAGGACTGCTGAGGGAATATAAGCCCGCCCTTCACTGAGGCTCAGTGCTTCAGTATTTTCTCTGCTAGCCGTGTCCCTGTCTGAGCCTGATCCTGTAACCTCTCCAGCCATGCAAATGAGGGCTTGAAAATGAGTCAGCAGTGATTGGTCAGATAGCTTGACCAGAAGGACTGCCATGTGCAAGGAGACAGAAGCCCCAGGGGGCAATCAATGTACACAATAGTCAGACACAGAACAATGGTTCCCTAACGAGCCCTCAATACACATTACTCTGAGTGTCAATACATCCCTTAGCAGACAACAGGTGAGGTCATTAGCACACCTGACAATAGGTGAATGGAAAGCCACCTCAGACCAAAAGCAACATTGTTTAGACAGCCCGTCTCCACATTGAACTTCCTGGAATGACCATATTAGGAGTGGTACTTCCTGGTCAGAGACCTCATACTATACAGGGAATAACATCGTCATTTTACAAGGGAGACATTATTCCTGAATGTGACTGTCCCATTTGTAGTAGTCCAAACCATATTTTCAGTGTTCACCACCCTCCTGGTCACCCTGCATCCATAACAGATGCAGGGTGACTTAAACATAAGAGAGCCCCATAAGGCTGGGCATAGTGCCCCCCGACCTCTCTAAAGGAATTTGGGGTCCACAACCCCCATGCCCAAAGTGACTCCCGTCACATTTCTCCCCTTTCGGCAGGAGACTAACACAGAAGGAGACCCTAACCGGGTTTACTTCGAAGTTAGTCCATAGTTGCAGTCCTCAATGTCTGCACCCACAAAGTACCCCAAACAAATTGTCCGGGACAGAACATCACTCACCCAGCCAACCTCTGCCACTCTTGTAGAACATCCCCGCTGCTGTGGATAAGTGTGGACTGGCCCTTCTCCTGGGAGTCTTTTCAGCCGCTGGAGAGAAGACAGGGTGGTGGGGCTCACTTCCTCATGCTTTTGGGGATCTGGGCCGACTGCCCAGCATCCCTGGGGTGTACAGGTGGAGATTGTAGCTTTTGCGGGTGCTGGGCAGAGGTCGGTAACACTCTGCCCTGTTGCCAGCTCTTCTGCTGGGTTGGGGTTGGCGAATACTACCCCCAGGACCTGGTTGGGGGTCTGCTGTAGAGAGGAGGGATCCCCTACCTCCTCCTGGTATTCCTGTGGGGCAGGTTGGGGATCTGGACCGGCCGTCCAGCATCCCTGTAGGTCTGGTGCAGAGACCGCGGTCCTATCTGTACCATTGGGGTCAGGGTTGTTGTCTACCTGTGGTTGGGGAGAACGATTAGTTGTCTCCTCTCCCTGGAAGGTACACTGCTGCCTGGAAGGACGGACGACACCTTCAGCTCCCTGTAACTCCTGCTGTAGCTGGGGACCTGGGCCGGCTGCCCAGCCTCCCTGTAGGGCCGGTAGAGAGACCTCGGTCCCATCTCCACCTGCCCTCGGTGGGTCTTCACAGTACCACCAATCTGTATTGTCTCTCCAACTGAAGGGTTGTGGGTCTGGATATGCCCCCCAGGACTCCGGCTCTGCTTGCAGGGTAGATTGGGGTGGAATGGAGCAGAGCAGGCGTTGGTAGTCCTGCTCCAGTTCCCACTCCATTCTGACCAGATGAATCAGGTCTGACCCCAAGTCATCCGTTTTGGGGAGACCAAGTAGGGCTTCCCTGGTGTCCTGGATTTCCCAGTGCCGAAACTCTGCTGGACATCCAAAGTCCCTCTCCTCAAAGGCCCTCCACAGCAAGCCCGGGCCACTATAGTCCTCACCTTCCGGCATATTGTCATCAGCCATCCAGTGGTCGTAGCTGGTGGCTTACCACTTTAGTGCCCGGTAAGCTTCATTCAGCCACAACTCCTTCAGAATCAGGTTCCTCAGCTCCGTCACCCACTCATCCCGGGGTTGCTGTCCTAGGAAAGGTAACCGCAGGGCAACGTATACCTGGAACCGCTGTTCTTCGCTGGGAAGGTTCTCTCTCCGCCTCCACTGCACATCCTCTAAGGCCTCATACCACATTTCCTTTCGAGTGAAATATCTCCAATCCAGTATGGCTTCCTCTGATACAGGCCCATCCTGTTGGACCAAGTGTTGCTGCAACCTCCAGAGAAACTCCTCCTCATATGGGGACGCTGCATCTTTAGGCGTTTTCTCCGATTGCCGTATTTCTGCCATTCTCTGCTCATGTTGCCGCTCCCGTTCTTTCTCTTGTCGCTCATCCTGCAGCTGTATGTCTCTAATGGCATTCTGTATGGCGGTCTCTGATGGGTTAGCACCATATAATGCCAACCACTCTCAAACTCGTTGCTGAAACAAGTCTTCAACTGACCGGGGTCCTGCATCACCATCCCTCTTATCCATCTCGGATAGCTCACTGATCAGGGTGGCCTTGTTCTTTGTCCCACCGGTCCCTCCGCGGCTCTCAAGTAAGTCTTTCAGCGTGGCTCTCCTGCATGCTGCATAGCTGGTCATTGACTGTGGTGGTTTGGAGTGTCCCGGTAACTGGAGAGCAAATCCCACTGCTGCCAACCAATGTGTCGAGACCCTTGCTCGCTGTGTCCGCTCTCCCGACACTCCTCTGTTTCTAGTCAGTCAGCTTGCAGATCGCAAAGTCTGAAGGTTCGGTCAACCAAGGATCCGGGATCTGAACTACAGCTATGTGCCATCCGGAATCCATTAGAACACACACCAGGCAGGCTGTATGTAAGTTCAAACAGGAAGACAATTTATTGGAAGAACACAGCACACTTTTATACAGAATTTGGAACATCCTTCCCCCAACAACCGCTTTCCCATTGGTCAATTGCACAGTACCTGCAGTTCCCCATAAGGTCCTCTCCAGCCATGCAAATGAGGGCTTGAAAATGAGTCAGCAGTGATTGGTCAGATAGCTTGACCAGAAGGACTGCCATGTGCAAGGAGACAGAAGCCCCAGGGGGCAATCAATGTACACAATAGTCAGACACAGAACAATGGTTCCCTAACGAGCCCTCAATACACATTACTCTGAGTGTCAATACATCCCTTAGCAGACAACAGGTGAGGTCATTAGCACACCTGACAATAGGTGAATGGAAAGCCACCTCATACCAAAAGCAACATTGTTTAGACAGCCCGTCTCCACATTGAACTTCCTGGAATGACCATATTAGGAGTGGTACTTCCAGGTCAGAGACCTCATACTATACAGGGAATAACATTGTCATTTTACAAGGGAGACATTATTCCTGAATGTGACTGTCCCATTTGTAGTAGTCCAAACCATATTTTCAGTGTTCACCACCCTCCTGGTCACCCTGCATCCATAACAGATGCAGGGTGACTTAAACATAAGAGAGCCCCATAAGGCTGCGCATGGTGCCCCCCGACCTCTCTAAAGGAATTTGCGGTCCACAACCCCCATGCCCAAAGTGACTCCCATCACATAGGGAAACTAAATATTAGAAAGGTGAACCTTTCAGTTCATATCATGGGAACAGTGTGGTGCAAAATCTGTAAAAAACTTACTCTGAAAATTTTTCTTGGAATAGATGGGAATTATGGAAAAGATAGAATGGTTTTAGATGGACAGATGTGTAGATGAGAACAGCAGGCTGTAAGACATCTACCCATCCTTAATCATAGAGCCATGCTGACAAAACCTGTCCCAATGTTTTCTCTGAGCAGAGGAGAGTAAGCAGCGAAAACAAGGTGATATACACGCAGGGCCCGGACTGGGAATAAAATTTAGCCCTGCAAATAATTCCATACCAGCCCATTAGCATTATTATACCAGCCCAATAGAATAATGTCATTGTTTTCCTGTTCATAATAGGGAAAACCATGAATTTTAACCACTTCCCGCACATCATAGCAAAATGTGGTTGCTCTATCCTCACTGACAGGGGGTGCACAGAGCGGTGATCGGTGGTCAGAGTGACACACTGCATCTCCGATCCCAGTAAAGAGCCTATGACACAGCTGGTCACATAGTAAATATGAAGTGCCGTTGATCGGCTTTCCTCAGTTCCTGCCTGACAGGCGCGAGTAGAGGAGAGCGGATCGATGGCTCTCCTGATGGGGGGGGGGGGGGGTCTGTGCTGGTAATCAGAGCATTGATTACCAGTGCAGACCCTTGGGGGATGCCACTAGAGCCACCAGGCATTGCCCACCCATGGCCACCAGGGATACCCACCCATGGCCACCAGGGATGCCAATCAGTGCTCAGGGAGCCTGTCAGTGCCCTCCAAATCAGTGCTGCCCATCATTGCCATCTATTAGTGCCACCTATCAGTGGCCATCAATGCTGCATATCAGTGCCCATCAGTGCTGCATATTAGTGCCTTATCATCAGTGCCACCCCATCAGTGTCTCCTCATCAGTGCGGCCTCATCAGTGCTTGTCAGTGCAGGAAAAAAGTTACAAAATTTTATAACAAACAAGAAAATGTTTCTATTTTTTTTTTTCAAACTTTTCGGTCTTTTTTTTAATGTGTTTGGAAAAAAAGAAAAAGCCTTGCGGTGATCAAATACCACCAGCTCTATTTGTGGGGGAAAAAATGACATAAAAATGGATTTTTGTAAAATCTTACCGTAAAATCCTTTTCTCTTAGCTCATTGACAGACGTAGTCCTCGGTGATTCAACACCCTCGGGTTATGCTGCCCTCTACAGGAGTAGGACTAGACAGGAAAGAAAACGTTCTGGCCACACCCTAGGGGCAGTCCCAGAGGGTATATCCTCTCACTTCCTGCTCTAGCAAATCAGTTATGTCACAAAGCAGTGTTTAGAGAATTTAACCCAACTCAAAAACAGAGGGGCGGGTACTACGTCTGTCAATGAGCTAAGAGAAAAGGATTTTACGGTAAGATTTTACAAAAATCCATTTTTCTCTATCGCTCATTGACAGACGTAGACCTCGGTGATTCAACACCCTCGGGACGTCCCAAAGCAGTACCACAAATGAGGGGTGGGAAAATGGAAATCAAATCCAATCTAGAAGGCCCAACCGGTGCCAGCTAGAAGTTTACAATGCTCATCCTCAATGATGAGACTCAACAGAAATTTTTCAACAGAAAAAAACCCCCGAGGTAGACCACCGGTCTCCTCAAATTGCGGCCTGCAAAACCTTGCGGCCAAATGAGGCATCCGCCGATGCCATCACATCAATCCTATAAAATTTTGTAAAGGTATGTACCGACGACCAGGTGGCCGCCTTACATACCTGGACCCTTTGACGCCTGATGGCGATAGGCCCAGGAAGTACTGAGCGCTCGAGTGAAGTGCGCCCTAACAGGGAACGGAGGATTCCGACACTTAATAGAATAAGCCCGTACCACCGTCTGACTGATCCATGTAGATATGGTCGCGGCAGACACAGGCAACCCCCTTCAAGGGCTATCCGTGATCACAAAAAGTGAGTCCGTCTTACAAAAACAAGTTCGTAGTAGTCAAGTGTATCCTTCTGAACCCCATCCAAGGAGTGTAATGAAAACTCCCAAGGATGGCTAGTCTTAGGACACGGGGAAGGTAACACAATACTTTTATTCAGATGAAAAACTCTGAAAACCACTTTAGGAAGGAAGGATGGATTCGGAAGAAGAACCACCTTATCCCTATGAATCACCAGATATGGGGAACGACAAGATAATGCGGCCAGTTCTGACACCCTGCGTGCAGAAGTAATGGCCACCAAGAAGGCCACCTTCTGGGATAATGTAAGCAAGGGAATCTCCCTAATATCTTCAAAGAGAAGTTTCTGAAGAACCGACCACACTAAATTAAGATCCCAGGCGGTAAGGGTGCGCGCACTGGCGGAGCCAGATGTCGCACCCCCTGGATGAAATTCCGCACCAAGGAATGATTAGCCAAAGGTTTCTTGAAAGAAGATTGCTAACGCCGAAAACCTGACCCTTGATCGTGCTCAAGGATAGTTTCTGCTCAACCCCTTGTTGCAGACAGACCAAAATTCGGGTCACCGAATAGGTATGTGGGGGAAATCCAATAGATTCAAACCATGCAATATAAGACTTCCATGTGCTGGAAGTCGCTTTCCTTGCTTTAACTGGAGGTAGGAATAACTGAAGCTGACACTCCCTTGTTCTTCAGTACCTGGGTCTCAATGGCCAGGCCATTAAGCCAGCGACTGTGAAGCAAGATGGAAGATCGGTCCCTGAGACCGCAAATCCTCCCTTTAGAGGAAGTCTCCAAGGAGCGTCCGCGACTAGCCTCACCAAGTTGGCGTACCAGGCTCGACGAGGTCAGTCCGGAATTTCCAGAATAACTGGAATTCCCTCCACCTCTATCCTGCGAAGAAGTTCCCGCAGCAACTTGAGAGGATGGAAGGCATGCCGTAGCTGATACTGCCCCCACGGGGCGATCAGCGTTTCTGCTGCGTCCGCTAGAGGATCGCGGCACGAGCTACAAACCTCCGCACCTTCCTGTTAAGCCAAGGTGCCAACAGATCCACATCCGGGATGTCCCAATGAAGGGACAGCTAGTGAAAAACCTCTGGATGAAGAGGCCATATGCGATTGGATCCGAATCGGGCTGCTCTAGAGCTGCTCGATCCAGTAAATCAGACAAAATCTGATCGCTCTCAGTTCCGATACCCTTATTGGTAATCTGGATACTATCGGAAGAAATGACTTCCCCTGGTTGAGCATCGGAGACTTCCTGGTCCGATCGCTCAACCGGATCCGATTGTCCAGGGAATCGGAATTCTGATTCCATTAAAAAAGAATCTCCTTCAGGAGAATTCGGGTATGAGACTGGGTATACGGTACTGCCTCTAAGAAGGCCACCATCAGTCCCAGCCAATTGACGGACAGCAACATCCGAATCGTTGACTGAACCTTCTGGAGTTTCTCCGCAAGGAGAAACTCTCTTGCCCAGGATGTATCCAACCTTAGGCCCAGATAGTTCAGTCTCCTGGTGGAAACCAGGGATGATCTTTGGGAAAGCGAAAAAACGCTGATGTCTTGCGATGATGGGGATATAAAGATAGGCCTCCTAAATGTCTATGGACGCCAGGAAATCCCCCTGATGCAGGGAGGCCACCACTGTACGGATGGACTCTATTTCTTCCCAAGTCCAGATTTGGACGCACCTTGCCCTCTTTCCTGGGCATTGTGAATAGGTTTGAATAGAACCCCTGAAACCGTTCAATGTTAGAAGGGAAGAATCGCACCGGTGGAAGTGATTGAAACTCGATCCTGTGTCCTCCAGAAACCGGTGAAGACATCCCCCCCACCCCAGGCTGTATCTTCAGGCTTGGCTGAGCCGGACTTTTTGTTTAGCCGACCAGCGCCCTTTGAAACCCCTCTAAAGGGGCTTTGGAGGGTTTCGCCTTATCGCCCGCCCTCGCGGAACGAACAACTCTTTATGAGCAGAAAAGGAAGGTCCTCGTTAGTTACGAGGTCCTTTTATCCTAACAGTCTGTGGCAAGACAGTAGGTGGTACCGTCTATCCCATAAAGAGGAATTCCTCAAACGGATAGCACCTAGCCATGCGTTTGGAAATAACAGGGGTTCGTTTCAAGAAGAGCCCATTTGGGTAAAGGAAAATCCTTCGCCCTTTTGGTAGGCTAACAAGTACCAAAAAGGAATCTCAGTCTCAGCTACCTCTGCCGGTGTAACCTCAAGACTAAAGGTTTCCCGGACGGACACAACTAGTGCATCCACCACTCTTGTGCTATGGCGGAGGCAGAAACGTGCTCCTCACTGCTGAGGAGATATTACCTGAGACAACAGCCCCTGAAGTATCTGATAAACAATAGGGGTAGGCGGGGGTCGCTTCTTGACCCCGTCCCTGACAGACCACCTCCACCCGGGATACCAAAGACTCCAAAACTGCCGATAATGCATTAAAAACAAGTGGGGTACTGGAGGGTCCTGCGGCCACCTTGAGGGGATCAGGTGGGGATACCTATGCGGCAGGGTCAATGATTATACAAGACACTTGCCAGCGACAAAAAATGACAAAGTAAAAAACTTTTTTTTTTTTTTTGTGTCCCCCAGTCGCAACAGCGCCCCTCAGTGTTACCTGCCTTTTTGGACCCGAGAGAGAGAGAGAGAGAGAGAGAGAGAGAGAGAGACCCCAAGGCTCATCCCTGATGCACAGAAGTTTTCATCAGCTTGCTCAGTGCTTGTCTTGTTACAGACAGGAAGTCTTTGGCCCTATTTCCTGGGTAAAGGAGGCGGCTCCGCCCCTTAACACGCCTGCCGGCGCCTCCCCCTGGCTCCATGAGGTGTTTGAGTCACCTCAAACATGGCCGCCCCCATGCTGGAGACACGAGGCTACACCAAAATGGCGGCCTTGTGCGATCTACCAGACAATGGCGGCGGCCTGCACAGATAGTGGCATGTCTGCAGAAGGATCTCGGCCTCACAACCCTTCACCCTCATGGTGGTCAGCATGGTCGGCGGTACCAGACCCTGGTGGGCCGTATGCGGTCCGTGGCCGTCGGGAGGCATCTGCTTAGCTGGAGGAATGATCTGGAATGCAGTATACATGTATAGACATCGCCCTGTGGCTTCTGACAGGTAGGATACCTTATACTATCACAGCAAAGTTCTAGTACTGCCACTGACTACAATCATTTTCACATTTTTACAATTAGATTGTCAGCTCCCAAACCAAGCCTCCTGGCTTCTTGTACACAAAAATCACACTCAATTAGGGGGATCTGTGACATGTTATAGGATAGAGGGGAACCCATCCTTACCATTACAGAGAGGGGCCCGCGTTCACCACAAGACCCGTCAGGGGGAAAGGGGGAACATACTACTCACCATACCGGAACCAGGCGGGCGCCAACTCCTGACAGTACCCCTCTCCACCGAGGTAGGAGGGCTGTCGACCAATACGGACGCCGTGACTCATGGTCTTTGGCGTTTCAGCGAGACGTTTAACTCGCAGGGTCAGTCCCCATCCAGTGGGACTATGTCGCGGCCGACCCAGCGCGGAGCTATGGCCTGCACGCGCTCGTAGGCTGAACTGGGGTGACCACTGGATCTCAACATCCAGCCCGTCGCCCAGTTCAGCTTTCTTGCTTGAAGATCTCACAGGAACACTGGAGAAAAAAAGCTGTCTAAAAAATCTTTTCTAAGAAAAAAATCCTGCCAGGACCGAAGATCCCAGCAAGGTATCTAGGTCCTTACTCCTAACTAGACAGAAAAAAACTGATTTGCTAGAGCAGGAAGTGAGAGGATATACCCTCTGGGACTGCCCCTAGGGTGTGGCCAGAACGTTTTCTTTCCTGTCTAGTCCTACTCCTGTAGAGGGCAGCATAACCCGAGGGTGTTGAATCACCGAGGACTACGTCTGTCAATGAGCGATAGAGAAATTAGGTTTAGGTACAGTGTTGCATGACAGCGCAATTGTCATTCAAAATGTAACAGTGCTAAAAGCTGAAAATTGCCATGGGCTGGAAGGGGGTGAAAGTGCCCTGTATTTAAGTGGTTAAAGCACATTTGAAGAGTGTATTATATATAGATAAGACTGATATGAAAGCACAAAGGGCTTTATATATATATATATATATATATATATATATATATATATATATATATATATATATATATATATATATATATATATATATCAGGTTTTCTAGGCCTGTGGCCTGATGTGGGTCTGCCATTGTTACCGGTTACCTCTGCAGCCCATGCAAGCTGCGACCCTGGGTGTGAGAACTGAGACATTGACAACTCTGGCATCTTGGTTTTATTGTAGATAAAGGGGATAGGAGAAGGGAATGAGTGGCATTCTCCTTTAGGCTTAACTAAATACAATTTGGGACTTTATCCAGAAAATGTCTGTTAGCGCTGCCTTGACGCCAGCCGACGCTAGCCAGCGCTCACTGCCGCTTAGAACACACTTTATCTTGACTGAAGTGCTGAATCCTAGACTCTAGGTCCTGAAGACTCAGGACTGTGAAGCATAGAACTACTGACACTGCTGCACTGCAAAGTCACTGACCACCCTCTTCAGCCTGGCACTGGCTTGAGGTAGCTTGCTGTGAATTACTGTATAGCTGCAACTCTCAACTGGCACACTTGCACAGTTCAGGGCCCAAACCGCAGGCGCCCCCTTTACACTTTAGCTGTTCAGGGTCAACTGACTATGTACCCCCTTTGCTACTTCAAGGTCTTCAACCCAGGTACCCCCTTTGCTACTAGCTGACACTGGATCCAAGAACCTCCTCCGGAGTGGTCTCCTCTAGCTCTCCAGGCAGACCCAAATGGGCAATCCTCAGTACTCACGACCTGTGTAGGCTTTCCTGGGACTGAACTCCTCTCGCTCTCCGCTGGTTCTTGGCACACCGGATCCCCTCAGCTCAACTCAGCCCTCTCTGGATTCTCGAGCGACACCCGAGATATCCTCTTCCTCAGACAGGAGGAGAGACAGCTGTTCTCTCTCTCCTGGGACTCTGCTCCCGCCCAAAGACGCCGGGTCACGCGCTTCCCACAAACTTATACCCACTCCCAGAATCCTTTGCAGCATAAGCTGCCTTCTGGGGTAGTTACAAGCCTGAATGTGTTCCCTGACTGGGCTTCCTCCACTGCCCTTTGAGAAGCCTCTCACAGGAGCCAGTGGGGAAACTTCCCCTTCAGCAGGCACACTTGGAAACCATGACACCCAACCAAAGAAATCATGGCCATGCTGTTAGGCAGACAAGGCCCACTATACATTTACTTAGCACCTACCTGTAAGAGACTGCAGACATGATAAAAGACAAGAGATGGTCAGTGGCTGCGGACATGTTACAGGAGATGGTCAGAGGCTGCGGACAGGATACAGGAGATGGTCAGAGGCTGCGGACAGGATACAGGAGATGGTCAGAGGCTGTGGACAGGACACAGGAGAGAGTCAGAGGCTACGGACATGGTACAAGAGATGGTCAGAGGCAGCGTGGGCAGCGGACATGGTACAGGAGCTGGTCAGAGGCAGCGGACATGGTACAGGAGCTGGTCAGAGGCTGCGGACATGGTACAGAAGCTGGTCAGAGGCTGCGGACATGGTACAGGAGCTGGTCAGAGGCTGCGGACATGGTACAGGAGCTGGTCAGAGGCTGCGGACATGGTACAGGAGCTGGCCAGAGGCTGCAGACACAGTACAGGAGATGACAGAGACCGTGGACATGGTACACGAGATGGTTAGAGGTTGCAGACATTGTACAGGAAATGTCATGGGCTGTGGAGAGAGAGGGAGAAGCATGCCTTGTTTCTCTTACTAGCGAGCAGGTGCCTACTTATTGTAGAAAGTGAAGCACAGTGTGTGTGTGTGTGTGTGTGTGTGTGTGTAAGCAGTGCTGGGACAAGATAATCCAACGCCCAGGGCAAATATGCCAAGGTGCCCCCCTCACCCTGTTTTATGCATGACCAATTATCTTACCCACACCTGATCATACCTACGTATTAGGAATTGACCGATTATCAGCAACACTGATATATCGAGGGCCGTTATGCACTTTCCCCGATATATCGGAATCGGCCCCGGCGGTTACCGATATTGCTGATATTGCCGTGACCTCATCGCGTATGTTGCGCCACGCGCCTCCGTGCACTGGGGGTCTGGGACAGCTTCTGCGGCCTTCTTAGGCTGCCTCCCTCAGCCTTGTTTTGGAGTCTCACATTGCCCACAGTGTGTTTTACAGCCCCCGAGGCCACATAAGTCATACTGGAGTCTCTGCAGTCTGCACAGTCGGGACAGTGAGTGATTCTTTATCAATCATACAGTACAGTGACCAGTCACAGTGCACAGTGTGTTTAACACAGCCGCCCCGACCACCCACAGCTGCCCGGTGCCAGCCAGCCAGCTGCACACACCCACAGGCCTGTACCAGCCAGCCAGCCACAGGCCCTGCCTGTACCACCTAGCCACCCACCATACAGGGTGCCAGCCAGCCACCCACGGTGCCAGCCACCCACCAAAGGGTGCCAGCCAGGCAGCCAGCTCTTCAAATTTCAATGGAGATGAATCCAGATAGAAAAATTTAAAGTGTGGTCTGGGACTATTTCTCATCTCCATTTCCAGGAAAAGCAGCAGCACTGTGCAACACCAATGTAAGCATGGGATCAATAACTGCAAAAAAACAAAAATACGACAAATCTTTGGGCCCATCTATGAGTTCATCATGTTGAATTATATCATGCAGCACAGAAAAAACAAAATTAATCACAAGGTGAAACATCACTATCCCAGGTAACAATAGAAGATATGATTCAGAAACAAAACAGGTGGCTAAAATTGGATGGAAGATCCCAACTGTGAGTAATCACAGAGATGATGGTCACTGATCAGAGGCGGCTCTCTAATTAGGCAAATTAGGCGGTTGCCTCAGGCCTCGCACTCACAGGGGCCTCGCGGCCGCCTAATTTGCCAGTTAAAGAGTTGCTTCTGAGGCTGGCAGCAGAGATCTCCCTGCCATCAGCACAATCCTGACTCCGAGACCGAGTCCCGGCCGATCTGTAAGCAGGAGAATCCGGGCTGTGATCGGGAGCAGCTCATGAATGGGAGCTCACTGACATCTCCAATACTGAAGTTGCGGCGGTGACACTTCCCCCTCCCTCACAGACCACAGACGGGGAGGAGAGAGATCTGCTGCCTGCTTCTGCTCCTCCTCCCGACCTCTCCACCTATGCTTGCCCCGCCCACACTTCCCGACAGTTTTCTCCTCAGAAGATGATGTGTGGGAGGGAAGATTGAAAACCAGGAAGAAGAAGAGGAAAGCTGGCACCTGATCCCTTCATCCATCCATCCATCCCTTCCAGTGAGTACTCTGATCTAAGGGGCACCCTTCCTCCATCTCTTTCCCTTCCTTTCTTTCTCCCTCCCCTCCTTTTCTTTCTCTTTTCTGTCTGTCCCCTATCTGTCCATCTGTACCCCTATTTGTCCATCTGTCCCCCTATCTGTCCATCTGTACCCCTATTTGTCCATCTGTCCCCCTATCTGTCCATCTGTACCCCTAGCTCTCCCCCTATTTGTCCGTCTGTCCCCCTATCTGTCCGTCTGTCCCCCTATCTGTCCGTCTGTCCCCCTATTTGTCCGTCTGTCCCCCTATTTGTCCGTCTGTCCCCCTATTTGTCCGTCTGTCTCCCTATCTGTCCGTCTGTCTGTCCATCTGTCCCCCTATCTGTCCGTCTGTCCCCCTATTTGTCCGTCTGTCTCCCTATCTGTCCGTCTGTCCCCCTATTTGTCCGTCTGTCCCCCTATTTGTCCGTCTGTCTCCCTATCTGTCCGTCTGTCCCCCTATTTGTCCATCTGTCCCCCTATTTGTCCATCTGTCCCCCTATCTGTCCGTCTGTCTCCCTATCTGTCCGTCTGTCCCCCTATATGTCCGTCTTTTCCCCTATCTGTCCGTCTGTCCCCCTATTTGTCCGTCTGTCTCCCTATCTGTCCGTCTGTCCCTCTATCTGTCCATCTGTCCCCCTATCTGTCCATCTGTCCCCCTATCTGTCCGTCTCTCCCCCTATATATCCATCTGTCTCCCTATCTGTCCGTCTGTCCCCCTATCTGTACCCATATTTGTCAGTCTGTTCCCATATCTGTCCATCTGTCCCCCTATCTGTCCGTTTCTCCCCCTATCTGTCCGTCTCTCCCCCTATCTGTCCATCTGTCTCCCTATATGTCCGTCTGTCTCCCTATCTGTCCGTCTGTCCCCCTATCTGTCCGTCTGTCCCCCTATCTGTCCGTCTGTCCTCCTATCTGTCCATCTGTACCCCTATCTGTCCGTCTGTCCCCCCTATCTGTCCCCTATCTGTCTGCCCCCCCTATAGTCCATCTGTCCCCCTATCTGTCCGCCTGTCCCCCTATCTGTCCGTCTGCCCCCCTATCTGTCCCCCTATCTGTCCGTCTGCCCCCCTATCTGTCCCCCTATCTGTCTCTCTGTCCCCCTATCTGTCTGTCTGTCCCCCTATCTGTCTGTCTGTCCCCCCTATCTGTCGGTCTGTCCCCCCTATCTGTCGGTCTGTCCCCCCTATCTGTCGATCTGTCTCCCCATCTTTCGATCTGTCTCCCTATCTGTCCCCCCTAGCTGTCTGTCTGTCCCCCTAGCTGTCCGTCTGTCCCTCTATCTGTCTGTCTGTCCCCGTGTCTGTCCCCCTGTCTCCCTCTCTGGCCGTCTGTCTGTCCCCTTGTCCGTCTGTCCCCCTGTCTCCCTCTCTGTCCCCCTGGCCGTCTGTCTGTCCCACTGGCCGTCCCCCTGTCCGTCCGTCCGTCCCCCTGTCCCTGTCTGTCCGTCCCCCCTGTCTGTCCCCCCTGTCCGTCTGTACCCCCTGTCCGTCTGTCCCCCCTGTCCATCCATCTGTCCCCCTGTCTGTCCATCTGTCTGTCCCCCTGTCTGTCTCCCTGTTCGTCCCCCTCATGCAAGTACAAATCCTTCTTTTTCATTGCTATACAGACCAGGATCCCCCAGTTTCACTCCAGTTTTCCTCTACCCATCCCTCATCATCTTCCCACTCCCCCCTTTTTACTCCCTCCTCCTCCTCCCCAACCCCATGGTTCCCAGTCCCATCCCTCTCCTATTCATCCCATGTGATTGCCACAGTACACATCCCACCCACACAAGCAGCAGTAATCAGCCTCTGGGTTCTTCCTTAAAGAGGAAGTAAACCCTCCTCTGTAACTTTTTCTATAGGTAAGCCTATATTAAGGCTTACCTATAGGTACTGTAAATATCTCCTAAACATGCACCGTTTAGGAGATATTTACCTTACATGCAGCCAGTCACGTCACTGGCGCATGCGCTCTGAAGGAACGGCCACTGGTGCCGTTCCTTCAGAGTCCCGTGCCGCGACCGTCGGCTCCCGTGCGCGTGCGCGGAAGTGACGTCACCGCGGCTCCGGCCAATTAGATGGCCGGATGCCGCGATCCCGGAAGACGGGCGACTGAACATGTCGCCCGTCATACAGGTAAGCAGACAGCACGGCGGGGGCTCGTTGTAAGGCAAGTATCTCATAATGAGCTAGTATGCGATGCATACTAGCTCATTATGTGTTTGTCTTTCAGGTTGTAAAAAAAAAAAAAAGTTAAACGAGTTTACAACCTCTTTAACCTCTGCAAAGGGGGTGAGTGGGGCCTCATGTCTAAATTCTGCCTAAGGCCTCACAAAGCCTAGAGCCACCTCTGTCACTGATAACCAGTCAATTACAATAGTGTCTGACTCTGGATTTAAGCGGTTGATGTCCATAGTTGAGCCAAGGTACACACTGAAGAGTGACAAGTTTTATGGAACTGAAATGCTGGAAAAAATGCACCAAAAGGTTGTTGAGAAAGTAAAGACTATGCTGCAACCAGAGAATGCTGGCAACTCACTCTCATTCATGACTGACTGCTGGCCAGGACAAACAGAATCACTAAGGAGTCTTACATGCCACTTCATTGACAGCGGATGGACATGGTGTTGAATACAAAAGTAATGTAAGGATCACACACTGGGGAGTACATTAGAGAAATGTTTCTAGGCATGCTAGAAGAATGGGGAATCAGCAAAGGCTGAGTGATGCTTGTGCTTCGAGACAGCGGAGTGAACATGGTGAAAGGAATGAGACTTGCTGAAGTGTCAGACCTCAGTTGCATGGTACACACCCTCCAACTTGTGGTAAACGATGGTCTGTCAAACCAGAAAGCTTTTCTTGACATAATTAGCATGCTGAAGAATTGCGCAGGCCATTTCCATCATTCAATCCTTGCCAAGCAGCGACTGAGGTGCATTCAGGAAGACCTTGGCCTACTCAAAAAACAACTTGATTCAGGCTGTTTCAACACAATGAAGTCAGTGCAAAACTGCCAGAAAAAAAGCTAGACGGTGGATTGGAGTCAGTGGACTACTGCTGCAGCAGTGGCGGCTGGTGCTCAAAATTTTTTTTTTGGGGGGGGGGGGGGGGGCGCAAAAAAAATGTAATGGGTATTGCTTCGCGGCAAAAAACGCGGGAAAAAAAATGCGTGACTTTGAGGTCCCCCCCACTGTCAGACTCCTCATCACGAATCCCCCCCACTACCACAGATTCCCCTCATCACAGATTCCCCCCACTATCCCCCCAATCACAGATCCACCCCCTAACACAGATCCCCCCTACCCCAGACCCCCCTCATCACAGATTCTCCATCACAGACCCCCACTAATCACAGATCCCCCCACTATTACAGACTCCCGTCATCACAGATCCCTCCCCCGTCACAGACTCCCCCCCCCCCCCCCCACTGTCAGACTCCTCTCATTACAGATCCCCCCACTGTCAGACTCTCCTCATCACAAATCCCCCCCACTACCACAGACCCCCTCATCACAGATCCCCCCCACCACTGTCAAGACTCCCCTCATCACAAATCTCCTCACTATCACAGACCCCCTCATCACAGATCCCCCCCACAATCACAGATCTCCCCACTATCACAGACCCCCTCATCACAGACCCCCCCCCCACAATCACAGATCTCCCCACTATCACAGACCCCCTCATCACAGATCCCCCCCACAATCACATATCCACCCCCTAACACAGATCCCCCCTACCCCAGACCCCCCTCATCACAGATACTCCATCACAGACCCCCACTCATCACAGATCCCCCCACTATTACAGACTCCCGTCATCACAGATCCCTCCCCCGTCACAGACTCCCCCCCCCCCCCACTGTCAGACTCCTCTCATTACAGATCCCCCCACTGTCAGACTCTCCTCATCACAAATCCCCCCCACTACCACAGACCCCCTCATCACAGATCCCCCCCCCACTGTCAAGACAACCCTCATCACAAATCCCCCCCACTATCACAGACCCCCTCATCACAGATCCCCCCCCACCACTGTCAAGACTCCCCTCATCACAAATCCCCTCACTATCACAGACCCCCTCATCACAGATCCCCCCCACAATCACAGATCTCCTCATCACAGATCCCCCCCACAATCACAGATCTCCCCACTATCACAGACCCCCCCCCACAATCACAGATCTCCCCACTATCACAGACCCCCTCATCACAGATCCCCCCCACAATCATATCTCCCCTCATCACAGATCCCCCCCCCACAATCACAGATCTCCCCACTATCACAGACCCCCTCATCACAGATCCCCCCACAATCACAGATCTCCCCATCACAGATCTCCCCACTATCACAGACCCCCTCATCACAGATCCCCCCTCACAATCACAGATCTCCCCACTATCACAGACCCCCTCATCACAGATCCCCCCCACTATCACAGACCCCCTCATCACAGATCACCCCCCCACAATCACAGATCTCCCCACTATCACAGACCCCCTCATCACAGATCCCCCCCCCCCACAATCACAGATCTCCCCACTATCACAGACCCCCTCATCACAGATCCCCCCCCCCACAATCACAGATCTCCCCACTATCACAGACCCCCTCATCACAGATCCCCCCCACAATCACAGATCTCCCCACTATCACAGATCTCCCCACTATCACAGACCCCCTCATCACAGATCCCCCCTCACAATCACAGATCTCCCCACTATCACAGACCCCCTCATCACAGATCCCCCCCCCACAATCACATATCTCCCCTCATCACAGATCCCCCCCCCCCCCCACAATCACAGATCTCCCCACTATCACAGACCCCCTCATCACAGATCCCCCCCACAATCACAGATCTCCCCACTATCACAGACCCCCTCATCACAGATCCCCCCCCACAATCACAGATCTCCCCACTATCACAGACCCCCTCATCACAGATCCCCCCCCACAATCACAGATCTCCCCACTATCACAGACCCCCTCATCACAGATCTCCCCCCCCCCACAATCACAGACCCACCTTATCACAGATCCCCCCACTATCAGACTCCCCTCATCACAGATTGCCCCCCACAGACTTCCCCCTTTACAGACCATCTCCTTACAGACCCCCCCCCCCATCACAGACTCCTCTCCATTGCATCTCATACGATCTCATACCGCTGAGTGGAGCGGATAGTGAGGGGATGTCAGGCAGCCTATGGTAGGGCCGGCCGGCTGGGTGAGAGACGGAGGCGGCTGCTTCAGTTCTCATTCACTTACCTGCTCTTGGGCTGGCTCGGGCTGGCTCACTCCTCGACCGGACCGACTGCTTCTATGTGCTGCTGCTGAAGACCGGCGCCGGCTTCTCCTCGAGGCTCCTCTTCTGCGGCGGCGGGAAGATGACCGGGCGGTGACGGTGAGTGACTGATGCACGCACCGGCACCGCCCCCAACGAGGTCAGCAGGGATGTCCCTGATTCATGATTGGACTAATCATGATTCAGGACATCACAAAAGGGGAGTGTTGTAGCGCAGTGCTCTGCGCCCTGGTAACCCCCCGAAAAGCACCCAATCGGCGCCTCTGCCGGGTTGAAAACCCCACCCCCCCCATAGTCACCAATGAGTCCGGCGCCCCTAGTGGGCTAAAAATTGAATTTTTTTTTAATCTTTTTTTTTTCTTTTTTTTTTTGGGGGGGGGGGGGCGGCGCCCCTGCGCCCCCTATCAGCCGGCTGCCACTGTGCTGCAGTAGTGTGCTACTCACTGCTGCAATGATTTTAAATCACTACAGCAGTGCAGTCACTGCAGTAGTGCAGTAGTAATTTAAAATGATTGCAGTGAGTGAGGGTAGTACTACTGCAGCAGCAGTCATCCACTGACTCCCCACTGTCTAGATTTTTTTCTAGCAGTTTTGCACTGACTGGAGTTAGTGCACTACTGTAGCAGTAGTCCACTGACTCCTCCAATCCACTGTCTAGCTGTTTTTTTGTTGTCTAGCTTTTTTTCTAGCAGTTTAATTTGCACTGACTGCAGTGTTTAAAATGTTAATAAACAAACTTTGTGTCGAAATTTGTGTTTATTTCGCAAAACTTTAAATGTTCAAAATATCGGCCCATACCGATATGCATTGGCCAAAATATCAGTATCGGTAACGAAAAACCGATATCGGTCGATCACTACTTCGTATAACGTGCAGAGGTCAAGATTAGATAAATTACAAAGTGCAAGGGTCAGGAGCAAAAAATTTTGTACAGAATGCAGCAGTCAGGAGTGGATAAAGTAGGGTGAAGGGGTATAGTTTATGTAATATACAGTAAGCCCTACAAAATGTTGCACCATGATCAGCAGATCGTGTGTGCAATGTCAGCTCCTGCACACACTGCTTAAAGCCC